>NC_045963.1:825688-928188 GCF_010909765.2 Amblyraja radiata | reverse complement strand
TGAACTGGCCTGGTTTACAGTGAACAATACAAGAGAAAGTTACTGAAGCCATATTGTCCTCATCAAATGCTGTAGTAACTCAGCGGGACAGGCGGCATCACTGGAGAAAAGCAATAGGTGACGTATCGGGTTGAGATTCTTCTTGTCATCGTCAGTATTGAGGATGTAAAATTCTGGATGATTTTGCCAAAGTTTCCATTGACATGCTGATCTTCTGCCATCTTCTTGCTCCCCAGAGAGAACATTCTGCTTCCAATAAACTTGAGTTTGAGGGGTTAACGATAAAGTTGATGGCATCAAGGAGTTCTGCTCACATGCAGGCAGCCCTGCAGCAGTCATCGATGCAGTAGAGAAAAGGTTAGGGGATGTTGCCAGTGTATTTTCGGAACAAGGACTGTTCAACGTAAGCATTAAAAGGCAGGCATACAAATGTCCATGGCTACACCATTAACTTGAGGAAAGTGTGAGTAGTCAAAGGAGAAGTTGTTGAGGATGAGAACAAGTTCCGCCAGGCAGAGGAGAATGTTAGTAGAGGGGAACTCTTTTGGTCTCTGTTCGAGGAAGAAACAAAGGGACCCGAGACCTTCCCGGTGGGGAGTGGAGGTGTAAAGGGACTAGATGTGTTGGAAGGAACTGTAGATGCTGGTTTACATCGAAGATAGACACAAAATGCTGGAGTAACTCTGCGGGACAGGCAGCATCTCTGGATAGAAGTAATGCATGACGTTTTGGATCGAGACCCTTCTTCAGACTGAGAGGGTGGAAGGAGATGCAGAGATACGGAAGGGTAAAGTGAGACACCTCGGGTTTGATCACTATATTGGAATGGTTGCTGAATGAGCAGAGGGTTGGCAGAGAAGGTGAGATTGAACTGATTAAGGGAAGTGGAGAAGTCAAGACAGTTGATAATGTGGCAGCAGTTGGAAATAGAAATGTTCAGAGAATGTAAATGGCCAGCAGGGGAGTCCATGAGGAAGGGGAACATTGAAGAAGGGTGAAGGGGGGTCATCATTGGGAGGCGAGGACTCCTTGCCAGAGAAGTGGCGTAGAAGGACGAGAAGCTGAAGCAAAGAAGTCAAAGCCAAATAGCCGAATGGAAACGAAGCCGAAACGCCAATGAACCGAAAGGCTGCGTTGCCTAAAAGCAAACTCACCGAATGACCGCTCTGCCGAAAAGTCAAATAACGGACATGACGTCACCGGGGGGCGGGACTTGTCCGCGATTGTTCCAGACCCCCGCGTCCATCACATCACTGGCCGGTGGAGACTGGAGGGTGGGGGTCATTTTCCCACACAAGCCATTATTTGACTTTTCGGCAGAGCGCCCATTCGGTTAGTTGGCTTGTAGGCGACGCAGCCTTTCGGTTAGGTGGCGTTTTGGCAGAGCGGCCATTCAGTGAGTTTGCTTTTAGGTGACGCAGCCTTTCGGTCAGTTGGCTTTTAGGCGTCCCGCTCTTATGGTTCGTTGGCGTTTCGGCTACGTTTCCATTCGGCTATTTGGCTTCGACTTCTTTGCTTTGGATTTTCGTCCTTCGACACCATGTCCGCACACGCTATATTCTATGTCACAGCAAATAACATAGGAAGGCATGTACAATCAACAGATTACGTACCTGCTTTTCCAATAGAATTCATGCTGTGTAGAAGTTGTATATATGGACTTCAGTAAGGCATTCGACAAGGTTCTGCATGGTAGGCTGCTCTGGAAAATTAGGTCCCATGGGATCCAAGCTGAATGGATAGAAAATTGGCTTCATGAAAGGAAGCAGAGTGTGATGGTGGAAGGTTGCTTCATGGACCGGAGGCCTGTGACTAATGGTGTGCCTCAGGGTTCGGTGCTGGGCCCGTTACTGTTTGTCATCGACTTGAATGGTTTGGATGGGAACATACACGGGAAGATTAGAAAGTTTGCGGATGACACAAACGTGGGTGGCATTGCAGATAGTGAAGGTGGTTGTGAAAAATTGCAGCAGGATCTTGATCGATTGGCCAGGTGGGCTGAGGAATGGTTGATGGAATTTAATGTGAGGTGTTGCATTTTGGGAAGACTAACATGGGCAGGACCTACACAGTGAATGGAAGGGTCAGATAGCATCTCTGGAGAAAAGGAATAGGTGGCATTTCGGGTCGAGACCCTTCTTTACAGAGTTACTCCAGCATTTTGAGGCACTCTTCGGTTTAAACCAGCATCTGTAGTTCCTGTCAATGCTTTTATTTTGATTCAGTCAATTCAAGTGAACAAGGAGACAACAATTGAAATGTGATATGAATATTAGTGAAAAGGTCAAATTAGTGGTTAAAATCACCGAAAAGTAGAGGTTTCTTAGTATGGAAGCTGGGAGAGTAAAGGAATGAAGATATATCTTGTCTTGGCATTAGTAAACACAGCAAAGCAAGGGCCCTCATCTTGTATAAAGCACTGACAAAACCTAAGGCAATATAGACACAAAATGCTGGAGTAACTCTGGGGGTCAGGCATCATTCATAGAGAGACGGATCAGGTGATGTTTCAGGTCGAGACCATTCTTCAGAATTAAGGCAACTCATTTTAAGGAAACATAGAAACATAGAAACATAGAAAATACGTGCAGGAGTAGGCCATTCGATATGATCATGGCTGAACATCCAACTCAGTATCCCATCCCTGCCTTCTCTCCATACCCCCTGATCCCTTTAGCCACAAGGGCCACATCTAACTCCCTCTTAAATATAGCCAATGAACTGGCCTCAACTACCATCTGTGGCAGAGAATTCCACAGATTCACCACTCTCTGTGTAAAAAATGATTTTCTCATCTCGGTCCTAAAAGACTTCCCTCTTATCCTTAAACTATGACCCCTAGTTCTGGACTTCCCCAACACTGGGAATAAACTTTCTGCATCTAGCCTGTCCAACCCCTTAAGAATTTTGTAAGTTTCTATAAGATCCCCCCTCAATCTTCTAAATTCTAGCGTGTACAAGCCAAGTCTATCCAGTCTTTCTTCATATGAAAGTCCTGCCATCCCAGGAATCAGTCTGGTGAACCTTCTCTGTACTCCCTCTATGGCAAGAATGTCTTTCCACAGATTAGGAGACCAAAACTGTATGCAATACTCCAGGTGTGGTCTCACCAAGACCCTGGTCAACTGCAGTAGAACCTCCCTGCTCTTATACTCAAATCCTTTTGCTATGAATGCTAACATACCATTTGCTTTCTTCACTGCCTGCTGCACCTGCATTCCTACTTTCAATGACTGGTGTACCATGACACCCAGGTCTCGTTGCATCTCCCCTTTTCCTAATCGGCCACCATTCAGATAATAGGTCTACTTTCCTGTTTTTGCCACCAAAGTAGATAACCTCACATTTATCCACATTATACTGCATCTGCCATGCATTTGCCCACTCACCCAACCTATCCAAGTCACCTTGCAGCCTCCGAGCATCCTCCTCACAGCTAACACTGCCCCCCAGCTTCGTGTCATCCGCAAACTTGGAGATGTTGTATTCAATTCCCTCATCCAGATCATTAATATATATTGTAAATAGCTGGGGTCCCAGCACTGAGCCTTGCGGTACCCCACTAGTCACTGCCTGTCATTCTGAAAAGTACCCGTTTACTCCTACTCTTTGCTTCCTGTCTGCCAGCCAGTTCTCTATCCACATCAATACTGAACCCCCAATACCGTGTGCTTTAAGTTTGTATACTAATCTCTTATGTGGGACCTTGTCGAAAGCCTTCTGAAAGTCCAGATATAACACATCCACTGGTTCTCCCTTATCCACTCCACTAGTTACAACCTCGAAAAATTCTATAAGATTCGTCAGACATGATTTACCTTTCATAAATCCATGCTGACTATGTCCAATGAATTCACCACTTTCCAAATGTGCTGCTATCCCATCTTTAAGAACTGACTCCAGAATTTTCCCACCACCGATGTTAGACTAACTGGTCTGTAATTCCCCGTTTTCTTTCTCCCTCCCTTTTAAAAAAAAGTGGGGTTACATTAGCTACCCTCCAATCCTCAGGAACTACTCCAGAATCTAGAGTTTTGAAAAATTATCACTAATGCATCCACTATTTCTGCGGTTACTTCCTTAAGTACTCTGGGATGCAACTTATCTGGCCCTGGGGATTTATCGGCGTTTAATCCATTCAATTTACCTAACACCACTTCCCGGCTAACCTGGATTTCACTCAGTTCCTCCATCTCATTTAACCCCCGGTCCCTTGCTATTTCCGGCAGATTATTTATGTCTTCCTTAGTGAAGACAGAACCAAAGTAGTTATTCAATTGGTCTGCCATGTCCTTGTTCCCCATGATCAATTCGCCTGTTTCTGACTGCAAGGGACCCACACTTGTTTTAACTAATCTTTTCCTCTTCACATATCTATAAAAACTTTTGCAGTCAGTTTTTATGTTCCCTGCCAGTTTTCTTTCATAATCTATTTTCCCTTTCCTAATTAAGCCTTTTGTCCTCCTCTGCTGGACTCTGAATTTCTCCCAATCCTCTGGTAGGCTGCTTTTTCTGGCTAATTTGTACGCTTCATCTTTTGTTTTGATACTATCCCTGATTTCCCTTGTTATCCACGGATGCACTACCTTCCCTGATTTATTCTTTTCCCAAACTGGGATGAACAATTGTTGTAGTACATCCATGCAGTTTTTAAATGCCTTCCATTCCATATCCACCGTCAACCCTTTAAGAATCATTTGCCAGTCTATCTTGGCCAATTCACGTCTCATACCCTCAAAGTCACCTTTCTTTAAGTTCAGGACCCTTGTTTCTGAATTAACAATGTCACTCTCCATCCTAATGAAGAACTCAACCATATTATGGTCACTCTTGCCCAAGGGGCCACGCACAACAAGACTGCTAACTAACCCTTCCTCATTACTCATACCCAGTCTAGAATAGCCTGCTCTCTCGTTGGTTCCTCTACATGTTGGTTTAGAAAACTATCCCGCATACATTCCAAGAAATCCTCTTCCTCAGCACCCCTGCCAATTTGATTCACCCAATCTATATGTAGATTGAAGTCACCCATTATAATTGGTTTACCTTTGTTGCATGCATTTCTAATTTCCTGTTTGATGCCATCCCCAACTCCACTACTACTGTTAGGTGGCCTGTACACAACTCCCACTAGCATTTTCTGCCCCTTAGTGTTTCGCAGCTCTACCCATATCGATTCCACATCCTCCAAGCTAATGTCCTTCCTTTCTATTGCGTTAATCTCCTCTCTAACCAGCAACGCTAGCCCACCTCCTTTTCCTTTCTGTCTATCCCTCCTGAATATTGAATATCCCTGGATGTTCAGCTCCCAGCCTTGGTCACCCTGGAGCCATGTCTCCGTGATCCCAACTATATCATATTCATTAATAACTATCTGCACATTCAACTCATCCACCTTATTACGAATGCTCCTTGCATTGAGACACAAAGCCTTCAGGCTTGTTTTTACAACACTCTTAAACCTTATACAATTATGTTGAAAAGTGGCCCTTTTTGATTTTTGCCCTGGATTTGTCTGCCTGCCACTTTTACTTTTCACCTTGCTACCTATTGCTTCTACCCTCTTTTACACCCCCTCTGCCTCTGCTCTTGCACCCATCCCCCTGCCACATTAGTTTAAATCCTCCCACGACAGCACTAGCAAACACTCCCCCAAGGACATTGGTTCCATTCCAGCCCAGGTGCAGACCGTCCTGTTTGTACTGGTCCCACCTCCCCCAGAACTGGTTCCAATGCCCTAGAAATTTGAATCCCTCCCCCTTGCACCATTTTTCAAGCCACGTATTCATCTGCAATATCCTCCTATTTCTACTCTGACTGGCCCGTGGCACTGGTAGTAATCCAGAGATTGTTACCTTTGAGGTCCTACCTTTAAGTTTATCTAGCTCCCTAAATTCACCTTGTAGGACCTCATCCCTTTTTTTAACCTATATCGTTGGTGCCAATATGCACCACGACAACTGGCTGTTCACCCTCCCCCTCCAGAATGTTCTGCAGCCATTCAGTGACATCCCTAACCCTTGCACCATGGAGGCAACATACCATCCTGGAGTCTTGTTTGCGGCCGCAGAAACGCCTATCTATTCCCCTTACAATTGAATCCTCTATTACTATTGCCCTTCCACTCTTTTTTTCTCCCCTCATGTGCCGCAGAGCCACCCATGGTGCCATGAACTTGGCTGCTGCTGCATTCCCCTGATGAGCCATCTCCCCCAACAGTATCCAAAATGGTATACCTGTTTAGGAGGGAGATGACCGCAGGGGACTCCTGCATTACCTGCCTACTGCTATGCTGGCTATTGGCCACCCGTTCCCTTTCTGTCCTCTTACCCTTTACCTGCGGTGTGACCAACTCGCTGTACGTGCTATCCACGAGTTTCTCAGCATCGTGGAAAGTGTTGTAATGTATTCAATCTATTTCTTGAAGTTGGCTTCAAACTTGGATATTACTCATTGATGATATAGTATTGTTAAACAATCATTTTTTGTGCCACATTAACATAATAACATGAAATCTATGTTTAAAAAACGCCAAATGTTATGGAGTCATAGAGTGATACAGCGTGAAAACAGGCCCTTCAGCCAGACTTGCCCACATCGGCCAACATGTCCCAGCTACACCAGCCTGCATTTGGTCCATATCCTCCATGTACTTGTCTTACTGTTTCTTAAACGTTGGGATAGTCCCAGCCTCAACTACCTCATATATAACCATATAACCATATAACCATATAACAATTACAGCACGGAAACAGGCCATCTCGGCCCTACAAGTCCGTGCCGAACAACTTTTTTCCCTTAGTCCCACCTGCCTGCACTCATACCATAACCCTCCATTCCCTTCTCATCCATATGCCTATCCAATTTATTTTTAAATGATACCAACGAACCTGCCTCCACCACTTTCACAGGAAGCTCATTCCACACTGCTACCACTCTCTGAGTAAAGAAGTTCCCCCTCATGTTACCCCTAAACTTCTGTCCCTTAATTCTGAAGTCATGTCCTCTTGTTTGAATCTTCCCTTTTCTCAAAGGGAAAAGCTGATCCACATCAACTCTGTCTATCCCTCTCATCATTTTAAAGACCTCTATCATGTCCCCCCTTAACCTTCTGCGCTCCAGAGAATAAAGGCCTAACTTATACAACCTTTCTCTGTAACTTAGTTGTTGAAACCCAGGCAACATTCTAGTAAATCTCCTCTGTACTCTCTCTATTTTGTTGACATCCTTCCTATAATTGGGCGACCAAAATTGTACACCATACTCCAGATTTGGTCTCACCAATGTCTTGTACAATTTTAACATTACATCTCAGCTTCTATACTCAATGCTCTGATTTATAAAGGCTAGCATACCAAAAGCTTTCTTTACCACCCTATCTATATGAGATTCCACCTTCAAGGAACTATGCACGGTTATTCCCAGATCCCTCTGTTCAACTGTATTCTTCAATTCCCTACCATTTACCATGTACGTCTTATTTTGTTTTGTCCTGCCAAGGTGTAGCACCTCACATTTATCAGCATTAAACTCCATCTGCCATCTTTTAGCCCATTCTTCCAAATGGCCTAAATCACTCTGTAGACTTTGGAAATCCTCTTCATTATCCACAACACCCCCTATCTTGGTATCATCTGCATACTTACTAATCCAATTTACCACCCCTTCATCCATATCATTGATGTACATGACAAACAACAAAGGACCCAACACCGATCTCTGAGGCACCCCACTAGTCACCTGCCTTCAACCCGACAAACAACCATCCACCATTACCCTCTGGCTTCTCCCATTCAGCCACTGTTTAATCCATCTTGCTACTCCTGCATTTATACCCAACAGTTGAACCTTCTTAACCAACCTTCCATGAGGAACCTTGTCAAAGGCCTTACTAAAGTCCATATAGACAACATCCACTGCTTTACCCTCGTTAATTTTCCTAGTAACCTCTTCAAAAAATTCAAGAAGATTAGTCAAACATGACCTTCCAGGCACAAATCCATGCTGACTGTTCCTAATCAGACCCTGTTTATCCAGATGCTTATATATATTATCTCTAAGTATCTTTTTCATTAATTTGCCCACCACTGAAGTCAAACTAACAGGCCTATAATTGCTAGGTTTACTCTTAGAACCCTTTTTATACAATGGAACAACATGCGCAGTACGCCAATCCTCGGGGACTATTCCCGTTTCTAATGACATTTGAAATATTTCTGTCATAGCCCCGGCTATTTCTACACTAACTTCCCTCAATGTCCTAGGGAATATCCTAGGACATTGAGGACATCATCTGGTAGCTTGTTCCATACATCCATCACCCTTTGTGTGAAAAGGTTGCCCCTCAGATTCCTATTAAATTGTTTCCCCTTCACCTTTAATAATAATAATAATAATAATAATAATAATAATAATAATAATAATAATAATAATAATAATAATAATAATAATAATATATTTTATTGTCATTGCACATCAGTGCAACGAGATTTAGTATGCAGCTTCCAACCGATGTCAAAAAAATAATAAATAAATAAACTGTGCGACGTGACCAGGTGGGATCGGGGGCACTCAGCAGGGCCGGTTCAGAGCCACTATAGCTCTGGGAATTAAGCTGTTTCTGAGTCTGGAGGTTCGGGCGTAGAAGGCCTTGTAACGTCTGCCGGAGGGAAGTAGTTTGAACAGTCCATTACAAGGGTGTGAGGAGTCTTTATGGAAGCTGACGGCCTTCCTGAGGCACCGTGTGTGGTAGATGCCCTCCAAGGCTGGTAGCTGTGTCCCAATAATCCTCTGCGCTCTGTGGACGACGCGCTGAAGAGCTCTCCTCTCCGCCTCCGTGCAGCTGAGATACCACACAGAGATGCCATACGTTAATATGCTCTCTGTGGTGCAGCGGTAGAAGGTTGTCTGCAGCTGTTGGGGCAGACCAGTCTTTTTTAATGTCCTCAGGAAGAACAGTCGTTGCTTTGCCTTCGGAGTGGCCGAGCTCGGGGAGGTACGGCGTTCCCAGCCCGAGGGAGGAGCGGCGCCCGGTCGGGGCGGCCCAGCCCGAGGGAGGAGCGGCGGCCTGGCGCGAGGCTGAGACGGTGGCAGTACTCACGTGAGGGCGATCCGGCTCGGGGCTGGAACGATGCTCCGGGGGCTGGGACGGCAGTTCTGGTGGCGGTGGCCTGAGACCGGGGTTCGGCCGCGGGCCAGCGGCTGCGTCAGCAGGTCTGGTGAGCGGCAGCTTCGACTACCCCGGGCCGCGGTGTTTGAGCCGCGGGACAGGTTTTAACATCGCCCGGGGGGTATCGCCTCAGCGCAGAAGGAGAAGAGGAGGGAAGAGACTGCAGCCCTAAGACTTTTGCCTCCATCACAGTGAGGAGATGTTGGGTGGACTCACTGTGGTGGATGTTAATATGTGTTTATTGTTGTTTTTTTATTGTATTGTATTGTATGTATGACTGCTTAAATTTCGTTCAGACTTCGGTCTGGATGACAATAAAAGGCTATCCTATCCTATCCTATCCTTGACCAGCGCAGCGGTGTTGGTGGACCATGTGAGGTCCTCTGAAATGTGAGTGCCCAGAAACTTAAAGCTGGACACTCTCTCCACACTTTCCCCGTAGATAGAGATTGGGGCGTATTCTCCATTATGGGACCTCCTGAAGTCAATAATCAGCTCCTTGGTCTTGGAGGTGTTTAGTGACAAGTTGTTACATATGCACCAGTCCGCCAGGTTCTGCACCTCCGCTCTGTAATTTGTTTCATCACCGTCGGTGATCAGCCCAATCACTGTTGTGTCGTCTGCAAACTTCACGATGGTGTTGGTGTCGAATGCAGGAACACAGTCGTGAGTGAAGAGGGAGTAGAGCATGGGGCTTAGTACACAGCCCTGTGGTGTGCCGGTGCTCAGGGTGATAGTGGAGGACAGGTGCGGGCCCAGTCTCACTGCCTGCGGTCGCTCCGTCCTATGTCCTCTGGTCCTGGATTCCCATACTCTTGGCAAGAGACTCTGTGCTTCTACCCGATCTATCCCTCTCATGATTTTATACATCTCTATAAGATCACACCTGCACTCATGGAATAGAGTCCCAGCCTACTCAACCTCTCCCTATAGCTCACACCCTCTAGTCCTGGCAACATACTCATAAACCGTCTCTGTATGCTTTCCGGCTTGACAAGAATTAGGCGATGTACCATCTATTTGAGATATCTTAAGACCTCCTTGTAATGTGCTTCTTGCTCATTATTTAGCACTACCTGGAGGTCTACAAGGACATGTACAGGCTGTGTAAGGCCTTGCGTTTGCACTACAAGGATTTACTGAGCAAGAAGGTCCAGAAGCAGCGGCAAGAGATCAAAGAACGTGATCTTCATTTCCAGCAGAAGCAGAAGATTGGACGGGTATGTATTAATAAAGAGCATTTTGCGGGTGAGAACAGCCGTGCTCATACTCTGCCATGTACTCTTTGAAAGGAATATTTCAATGAATTGTAGAGTTTTTAGTATTATTTAAGAATTAAATACTATTAAACCGCTGACCAACCTCTTGCTAATAACCTGCAGCAAAGTCAACATTCTGCAGTTGATGTCAATGTTCTGTCCTTAGAATTGTGCTTTAAATTGTCAATGGTTTCTGAGATGAGAAGTTATCATGGAACATTTTCTGATAAACCAGGTGGTTCTGGACCGCATTACAGCTTGTTAGGAAGGAACTGCGGATGCTGGTTGACACTGAAGATAGACATAAAAAGCTGGAGTAATTCAGTGGACAAGGCAGCATCTCTGGTGAGAAGGTGATGTTTCAGGTCGAGCCCCTCCTTCAGATTCTGGCGAAGTGTTGGGATGAAGCCAGTTTCTGGCAACAGGAGAAAATTACACTAGGTGTGATTTCTAGGAGCCCAAATCAAATTAGGAATCAGTAGTAGTATTCCTTTACTGGATCTTGAGCAAACCCTCTTATCGATTACTAGCTGACACAAGGACAATGGCAGCTCGGGCAGCTTACAACCCAGTGGTATGAATAGTGATTTCTCTAACTTCAACCAACCCCTGCTCTACCTCTCTCTCTGTTCCTCCCCCACCCTAGTTCTCCAATGTTTCACCGTCCTCCTTTGGGTTAGTTTTTTAGTTTAGAGATACAACATGGAAAAAGGCCCTTTGGCCCACCAAGTCTGCACCAACCAGCGATCCCTGCACATTAACACAATCCTACATACTAGGGACAATTTACATTTACACCAAGCCAATTAACTTACAATTGCGGGGATCGCTGGTCGGTGTGGACTCGGTGGGCTGGAGGGCCTGTTTCCGTGCTGTATCTCTAAACTAAACTAAACTAAGTCCATACACTCAACCCCTGGTAGAGGAGGTTTGGAAACAAGCAGAAGCTTGGCTGGATCACCAGACACGTACCTTGTAAGAGTCAAGAGTCGCGAGTCGCGAAATTGTAATGTGTACCGGCAACTGATCAATGAAATTCTTACTTGGTGCAGCTTTTTTTTTTTTTAATCAAAAAATGTATTCAATTATTAAAAAATAATATTTACACTACAATAAAACAAACCAGAACCCACCACCATAATACAATACAAACATATATCCATAGTAAACTATTATACAATTATGATACAATCCTTATTGAGGATACATTCTACACCCTGCGGAGCCCAGCGGTCCCGGAACTCCCTCAGGGTGCCCGTAGACAGGGCGTATTCCCTTTCTCTTTTTTTTTTAAATTTATTTTTATTAGAAGCAATTGTACAAGAATAAATCGCTCGGCATCTACCATTATACAATTATTGTACAGCTTTTATTCTACAAATCTTATCATAACAGACGCACAATGGACAGAAAACAAAAAACACCAATTAAAGAAGAAAAAAGCAAAAAGCAAAAAAAAAAAAAAAAAAGTGGGGGGCAGCCAGAATATCAATCAGAGTGCAAGATCAAAGTTCGCTCAGATTAAAGACATAGCACAGCAGCAAAATAAACAGATCAGACAGTTATGCCTCTTCAAGCAAAATCAAAAATGGTTTCCACACCTTCAAGAAATAATTTTGTAAATTCCCTTTGTTAAAACGAATCTGTTCCATCTTAGCAATAGAAAGCATTTCGTTGAGCCACCTCTTAAAACATGGGGAGAGTGGGGACTTCCAATTCAGTAATATTATTTTTTTAGCTGCAACCATACCTGCTCTAAGAATCTGCTTCTGGTGGGATGGAAGGGCCCTTGTATTGTCAGAGCAACCAAAAATAGCCAGATTACAATCAGGCGGAATATTTATTCGACATTGTTTGGAAAGACAGTTAAATATGTCACTCCAGAAATTACTTAATACTGGACAGTGCCAGAATAAATGTGATAGTGATCCTTCTGCAGTACCACATCTGTCACACATGGAGGAAACCGATTCAAAAATATTGTTAAGTTTGGTTTTAGAATAATGTAGTCTATGCAAGACTTTAAATTGAATTAATCTGTATCTAGAACTAATAGAGCAACTCTGTATACCGGACAAAGCTACCTCCCACAGTTCACTTGACACAGGAGTGCCCAATTCTGCAGCCCAGGCCTCCCTGAGATGACCAGCTTCAACTGGTGTGGTAAAGGCCGTGACAAAGCGGGAGATCAAGTGTTTAGAGTCAGGCTGTGAGAGAAGTAGATCATAAAGAATGTGACTTTTTGGTTTGACTATGAATTCTGGGATACGCTCCCGTACAAAATGTCTGACTTGAAGGTAGCGATAGAAGTGTTGTTGATGGCAGCTTGCGTATCCTTGTCATGAACCGAATATAATGTATTTAACAGCAGACGAACATTACTAAATGAGAATCTACCCGGTATAAATCCAGTCTGATCAGGATGTACAATTTTTGAGATGTGCTTACCCAATTTTGTGGCCAGGACTTTAGTTATCATCTTCTGGTCACAGTTCAGAAGAGCGATTGGTCTGTAACTTGCAGGGTCAGTCTCTGCTTTTCCTTTTTTAGGAGCAAGTAAACATTAGCTTCATAGAGTGAGCGGGGAGCCTCTTGTTTTTCACTGAATCATTCACCATTCTTAACATGAGAGGAACTATTTTTCCATGAAACGCCTTAGAGAATTCGCAGCCGAAGCCATCTGGGCCTGCTGCTTTTCCAGAGGGAAATGCTCGGATAGCTTTCCGAAGGTCATCTACAGAAATCTGAGTGTCAATGTCATCTCTAGATGCTCCATCAAGTTGTGGAATATTTAGGTTAGTGAAAAAATTACAAAAATCTGTTTCAGTGGGCTTTACTTTACTGGAATAAAGTTCTTTATAAAAGTCCCTGAAGCAAGCATTTATATGCTTCGGGTCAGTAACTAGTATACCTGATTTTAATTTAATCCTATGAATGGCACGATTAGCTTGCTCACCTCTAAGTTGACTTGCTAATAATTTCTCTGGTTTATCACCGAGTTCAAAATATTTCTGTTTGAGCTTTAGTAATTGGCTGCTAACACGTTTATTGAGGATAGTATTGTAAAAGGACTTGCTCGACACACAAAGTCTTTTACTAAGTATCTTTATTAAAGGCACTACACACATTATGCCCTAGCTGTCCGTGGTCATCACTGGAACTAGAGAGCGAGCTGGAGGTGGGGAAGCTACAATTATACAGGAGACAATGGGGAGTGGTTAGTAGTGGTGAGGTCACGATGTTAAAGGAGCATGCACTGATCTACATCCTTCCTCTTGGAAACAAAAGCGACCACGGCTCATACGCTAGAATCAGACCATAAGCAGGGAACAGTTAGACAATCATGATACAGACTACTCGCACACTCCGTACCGGACAGGCGGCTTGACCAACCGCCCAGAGCGGGTGCGCAACCCGCCTTCCCCCTCAACCGCAGGAGCTGCAGGTACGGGGGCAGGGACAGAGATGGGAGATCCGGGTGAAGAGCACCCAGGGGAAGGAGGAGAAGGGGGGGGGGGGGGCGAAACAGGTACACCTGCAGGTGAGGCAGGAGAAGGAGGCTGGTGTGTGCGGGGCACAGAGAGCTGAGAGGGCAGTGTCCAGGGCATGCGAGGAGTGACAGGGGCAGAAGGAGTTTCAGGCAGCGGTGAATGGACAGGCGGTGAAAACGGGTCTGCGGGAGGCAGAGCAGGCTCGTTGACAAGCAGCAGGTGCTGGCGTGTTCGACGGTACACAGTGCCCTCGTAATCAACCAGGTATGACCGGGGAGAGTCAGCATTGCCAACGACAACGGCCAGCCGGTGATGACCGGAGGTGGACTTCATCCGGACAACCTGGCCTGGGAACAGACGGGGAAGGAGATGGGATGATTTGTCAAAGGAGCGCTTCTGGATGACCTGCTTCTCGATGATGCGCTCCGTGACAGCGGCAGGGCTGCGGACTTTAGGGATTGCTGGGAGACCGGGAGAGGGGGTCGAGTGGTGCGGGACATGAGGCGCTGAGCAGGCGAACCGAGTGCGGGGTCCCGGGAAATGTTGCGGAGGTTGAGGAGGGCAAGGTAGAAGTCCGAATGAGCAAGCCGACAATGTTCCAGCAGCTCCTTGGCGCTGCGGACAGCGCGCTCTGCAAGGCCATTGCTTTGCGGGTACTCGGGGCTGCTGGTGATGTGGCGAAAGTTCCATTGGGCGGTGAAGGCGCCGAACTCCGCGCTGGTAAACTGGGTGCCGTTGTCGGATTGTAGAGTCACCGGGGAACCAAAGGTCGAAAAGTGGCGGCGAAGCTTCCCGATGACGGCAGCAGACGTGAGGGACGGCAGCTGGTCCACCTCGAACCAGCTGGAGTAGGAGTCCACCAGGACCAGGAAGTGTTTGCCACGCCATTCGAATATGTCAGTGGCGACAGCCATCCACGGCAACTCGGGAGCCGGCTGGTGCATGAGAGGTTGGCGCTGTTGATGGGGCCGGAGACTGTTGCAGGCAGCACAGGCTGAGAACCTGTCCCGGATGTCCTGAACCATGCCAGGCCAGTAAAACTGGGCTTGGGCCTGGGACAAAGTGGCCTCCACCCCGGGGTGACCGTTGTGTGCGGTTTGAAAGTAATGATCCCGCAGCGCGGCCGGCACCACGACCTTGTGACACTTCACCACCACGCCGTTGTGCAGCACCAATTCGTCCCGAACCAGGAAGTAGGGCACGGCACCAGCCGGTAGGGAAGAGCGTCGGTCAGGCCAGCCACGGCAGATGACGCCCTCAAGCTGTTGCAGGGCAGGATCAGCGGCAGTGTGTTTGACCAGGGACTGCATCTGCCAAGAGGGAACAATGTTAACGTTCAGTACCATCAGGTCAGACGATTCGTATGGATGGCGGGCAACGGAAGGGAGCGGCGCACGGGACAATGTGTCGGCCACGAACATTTCCTTGCCCTTGCGGTACACAATTTCGAACGTGAAACGTTGGAGCTGCAGCATCATTCGCTGCAAACGTGAAGAGGCCGCGTGGATAGGCTTGTTCAAGATAGAGACCAGCGGCTGGTGGTCAGTTTCAATGGTGAAGGAGTTGCCCAGAATGTAGTCCTTGAATTTGGAGCATGCGAACACCACGGCAAGGAGCTCCTTCTCGATCTGAGCGTAGCGCTGCTCAGCAGGGGTCATGGTGCGAGAGGCATAGGAAACAGGCAGCTGCCGATTGTCATAGAGCTGCAGGCAGGCGGCACCGAGGCCGAACCGAGATGCATCGCAGGTGAGGACGATTGGCCTGTTCAGGTCAAAGTACTTTAAAGTCGGGGTGCGTGCGAGCTTGGACTTCAGGGCCACGAAGGCCAACTGGTGGTGCGGGAGCCAGACCCAGGCATTGTCCTTCTTGGTCAGCTCCCTCAGGGGGGAACTCAGTTCGCTGAGGTCGGGTATGAACTTCCCCAGGTAGTTGACCATGCCCAGAAAGCGCTGCAGGCCAGGCACGTCGGTGGGAGCGGGCATTTCGGTGACCGCTGCCGTCTTCTGGGGGTCTGGCTTTAGTCCCCCGGCCGTGAAAACGTGACCTACGTAAGTGACTTCCTGAACGCGGAACCGACACTTCTTCGGGTTAAGTTAGAGATTGATCCCACTTCTGACACCATGTAAAAGGTTCTTGCTCGACACACAAAGTCTTTTACTAAGTATCTTTATTAAAGGCACTACACACATTATGCCCTAGCTGTCCGTGGTCATCACTGGAACTAGAGAGCGAGCTGGAGGTGGGGAAGCTACAATTATACAGGAGACAATGGGGAGTGGTTAGTAGTGGTGAGGTCACTATGTTAAAGGAGCATGCACTGATCTACAAGTATTATATTCATATTTTAGTTTTAAGATCTTGTTGTAGTCAGACTGTAAGAGAGAGGATCTATACGTCTCTTCAAGCACTGGAAACATCTTATCAATAACCCTAAGGCGACGATTAAGTTCTCTTTTTGTATATGATTCAAATGAAATAATATGGCCTCTCATCACAACCTTAAAGGCCCCCCATGAAGTGGAATCAGAGACTTCCCCATTATCATTTGTGGTAAGAAACGCGTCTATACATGCAGTCATTTGGTCAATAGAAGAGTGATCATTAAGAAGAAGAGAGTTGAAGCGCCAGCTATACTTTTGTTTGGACAGAATATCTTTAAATTGAAGTGACACCGGACTATGGTCAGAAATCAAAATATTATGATAGGTGGAATTTGTTATGCTGGACAGTAATTCAGACGAAATCAAAAAATAGTCAATCCTGGTGTAGGATTTGTGGACATGAGAATAGAAAGAGAAATCTCTGTTAGTAGGATGCTGCAGTCGCCAAATGTCAACCATGTTCCTAGTCTTAGTTAAATCATTTAAAGTTTGCACTGAGGCTATGGTAGGAGCCGGTTTTGTTGAGAGTCTGTCCAGGATTGGGTCTAAATAACAATTGAAGTCACCTCCAATAATGACATTAGGGCTAGAAGCTGGTATCATATCAAAAAATTTACGGAAGAAATCAGGATTATCAACATTTGGGGCATAGATATTAAGCATAGTTATTGGAAGTGAATTTATGTAACCTGAAATCATCAAGTATCTGTCATAAGGGTCTGCTATCATAGATTCAAGGCGAAATGTAATACTTTTACGAAAATGAATAGCAACCCCTCTGGCCTTACGAGTAAAAGGCGCTTGGAAAACCTGAGAAATCCAGTTTGCTTTCAGTCTACCCTGTTCGTTTACCCCGATGTGCGTTTCTTGTATACAAATTATATCCAACTTCAATAATTTGAGATATGAGAAAACGCGACCCCTTTTAATTACATGACCAAGACCCTTCACATTCCATGAAGTTAAGTTATTATTAATGCTGCTATGTGCAGTACTGTCAGGTACTGACATTATCCCTGAGACAAAGACGACCTGGCATTCCTCCAAAAAAACACAAAAGACAATAAAAAACACATAAACACCACACATTGCGGTGCAAAACACAACTCACACAGCCCCCTAAACATATTCCCTACCCACCCACAGAGTGCCTCCCCAAACGAAGCACGGGTGTCCCTCTAAGCCTGGGACCGCTAAACGCACGCTGTCAGGAAAGTTCCCGAGACAGGTGAAAAAAAATGTGAGACTATAAAAATACCAAATATAAAGGCTGGCATGGAGGAGCCTCTGGAAGCACGTCTACTCCATGCGCTGCTCACTCCTTCCCTTTCTAACCGCACCCGGGCACGGACGTATCCCCGGAAAAGGGGCAGGCAGCCGGCTCGGGTAGAACCCTCTACTGCCTGGCGCCGTGACTCACGGATGGCCAGCTGTTCTTGAACCTTCTGGCCATGGCTTTCAGTCCCTTCTTCCCTTGTTTTGGTACCATTCAATCAGGTGATCAATTTCCCTCCTGCTCCACCTCATCCAGGATGGCACGTTGGCGCAGCGGTAGAGTGCTGCCTTACAGCGCCAGACACCGGAGTCGATCCTGACTACAGGTGCTGTTTATTTTAGTTTACTCTAGAGATACAGTGCAGAAACCAGGCCCTTCGGCCCACCGAGCCCGCTCCGACCACGATGCCCGCACACTAACACTATCCTACACACACTAGGGGCAATTTACAATTTTACCAAAGCCAATTAACCTACAAACCTGTACGTCTTTGGAGTGTGGGAAGAAACCGAAGATCTCGGAGAAAACCCACACAAGTCACGGGGAGAAAGTACAAACTCTGTACAGACACCACCCGTAGCCAATCTGTCTGTACACAGTTTGTACGTTTTCCTTGTGATCGTGTGGGTTTTCTCTGGGTGCTTCGGTTTCCTCCCTCACCCCAAAGACGTGCAGGTTTGTAAGTTCATCGGCTTCCGTAAAATTATAAATTGTCCCCAGTGTGTTGGATAGTGCTAATGTACGGGGTGATTACTAGTCGATGCGTATGGGTCAGTGGACCGAAGGGTCTGTTTCTACGCTGTATCTCTGAAGTCTAAAATACTCTGACTCATCACTGTAAATCAGAGATAGACACAAAATGCTGGAGTAACTCAGCGGGACAGGCAGCGGGACAGAAGGAATTCCTTCTCTCCAGAGATGCTACCCGTCCTGCAAAGATACTCCAGCGTTTTGTGTCTATCTTGTGGTTTAAACCAACATCTGCAGTTCCTTCTTGCTGTAAATCAGAGACTGGGTTCCCTGCAGTGTGAATCTGCTCCTGATACCCCAAAGTATCTCTGTCATCTGGTATGTACAAGTTAGGTGGGTGCTGGAATTCTTTCTGCCCACATCCACAATGTGGGAATTATTGGGGTTGATACTGGCAAAAGTCAAGTGGAAACAACAAATAAATGGCACATTTATAGCTAATTTTACACAGTATCTGATTTCCTCTGAAAATCAATGAAAAACAATATTGGACCTACTTTGAAACAGACTGCTATTTTTCTATGAGCCATAATCAGATCAATATCCACTTGAAATCAATTGTGATCCATTGTTTGTATGTGTTAAAATATATTAGGTATAAATCCAGCAGAGGGTGCCAGTCACTAAGATAAGGTTACAAGTACACAGTTGCAGTTTGAGTTTAGTATATTGTCACGTGTACCGAGGTACAGTGAGAAGCTTTTGTTGCGTGTTAACCAGTCAGCGGAAAGACAATACATGATTACAATCGAGCCATTTACAGTGCATAGATACATGATAAGGGAATAACATTTAGTGCAAGGTAAAGCAAGTAAAGTCCGATTAAGGATCGTCTGAGGGTCAACACTGCTCTCTGGTTGTGGTAGGATGATTCAGTTGCCTGATAACAGCTGGGAAGAAACTGTCCCTAAATCTGGAGGCGTGCGTTTTCACACTTCTATACTTTTTGCCCGATGGGAGAGGGGAGAAGAGGGAGTGGCCAGGGTGTGATTATGCTGCTGGCCTTGCCGAGGCAGCGTGAGGTATAAATGGAGTCAATGGAGGGAAACTATATAATTCACATAGTTACCTTAATTTGTAATTACAAGATTTATGAAAGGGGTACGTTCATGGAGGAGATTTAGCTGAGCTGATTATTGTGAATTGAAAAGGTATTTTCTGTTAATTTTCTATGAGTGATTTGTGTTCCAGAGATTAAATTAACTGCAGACCAACAGATATGCAACAAGGAAGACAAGGGGAAGGATAGAAAGACAAAATAGCTGGAGTCACTCAGCAGGTGGGACAGCATCTCTTGGAGAAAAGGAAAAGGTGACGTTTCAGGTCGAGACCCTTCTTCAAACTGAAGAAGGGTCTCGACCCGAAACATCACTTATTCCGTCTCTCCAGAGATGCTGCCTGTCCCGCTGAGTTTCTCCTGCTTTTTGTGTCTATCTTCGGTTTAAACCAGCATCTGCAGTTCCTTGCAGTGAGGGGAGCAGAGAGGATCATTGGCGTCTCCCTACCCTCGGTACGAGAACTGTTCCAGAGCCGCTGCCTGAAAAAAGCACTGAGAATAGCTAAGGACAAACTGCACCCCCTCCACACACATCTGGATCTTCTGCCATCAGGCAAGAGATACCGTAGCATCAAAGCCTGGACAACCAGACTGCTAAACCTAGAACAGCGAATACAGAAGATGAGGTTGGAGGAGGTGCAAGTGAACCTTTCCCTCACCTGAAAGGACTGTCGGGGTCCCTGGACAGAGTTGAGAGGGGAGATATATTAGGACAGGTGGATCCTGCTGGAGGCGGCAAAAAAGGTTGTTGTCTCAACATCAGGTCACGAGCTTCTCAATGTCCTTCCTGTACTGCGTCTCATCATTATTTGATATCCAGCCTACAATGGTGGTGTAATGCCAATGTTTGACATTAGCTGTTTCATCTCAGCATCTTGTGCGTTTGGTTAAACATTTGCCATTTGGTCTAATCCCTGTACACCAAGCACCTGGTCCCTGGATTCCACAGCCGTAGGGCCATTTTACCATTCCAGACCATTCCTCTTGCTCCCCTCACCAGATCAAGGATCAATTCTCTCACTGAACACAGATACAAAATGCTGGAGTAACTCAGCGGGACAGGTAACATCTCTGGAGCGAAGGAATGGGTGACGTTTCAGGTCGCCGACTCTTCTTCAGACTTTTCTCTACCCGAAACGTCACCCATTCCTTCTCTACAGTGATGCTGATGTCCCGCTGAGTTACTCCAGCATTTTGTGTCTGTCTTTGGTGTAAACCAGCATCTGCAGTTCCCTCCCACTATATCGATTCCCTCACTGTTCATTCCTAGCATTTCACCTGGGTCTGCAGATGCTTCAGACCAGTGAATGCAGAATATTCATTGTGATTGCCTCCTCAGGGGAATGTGTAGAAAGGAACTGCAGATGCTGGTTTACACCGAAGATAGACACAAAGTGTTGGAGTAACTCAATGGGACAGGCAACATCTCTGGAGTGAAGGAATGGGTGACATTTTGGGTCGATACTGAAGAAAGTTCTCTAACCGAAATGTCACCCATCCCTTCTCTCCAGAGATGCTGCCTGTCCCACTGAGTTACTCCAGCATTTTGTGTCTATCTTCACGGGGATGTCTGTAGACCTATTAATGGCACCACATGGCAATGGAAACAACTTTGTAATCTGAAAGGACATGAATGAGAGAGCAGGAGGTGCAGTGGGCAGTTTCTTCATGTCCGATAATGGCGGGATGAGATGACTACCCTGAAGTAAACTCACCTTTCAGTTCTAGTCCATGGGGGAATGGCCCGTGGGACAAGAGATAAAGAACAGAAGATGAAATAAAAACCGTCTGGAAACATTCAATGGGTCTGCCTTCAAACATGAGAGGAATAGATCGGGTAGATGCACAGAGTCTCTTGCCCAGAGTAGGTGAATCGAGGACCACAGGACATAGGTTCAAGGTGAAGGGGAAAAGATTTAATAGGAATCTGAGGGGTGGTGGGTGTATGGAACAAGCTGCCAGAGGTGGTAGTTGAGGCAGGGACTATCCCATCTTTTAAGAAACAGACGGGTACATGGATAGGACAGGTTTGGAGGGATATGGGCTAAACTCGGGCAGGTGGGACTAGTGTAGCTGGGACATGTTGGGCGGTGTGGGCAAGTTGGACCGAAGGGCCCGTTTCCACACTGTGTCACTCTATGACTCTATGAAATGTTATCTCTGTGCAAGTGCTGCCTGGCCTGGTCTACTCCCAGCAATTTCTGTTTAATTTTGATTTTAGTCTCCAATTTGTGACACAATGAACAAGAAGTTGAATTCTTTTTAAGTTTAATCAATTCGACTTGTTACGAGCTTGAGCGGAGGCTAGGGAATAACATCCTAGCTACTGGGCCTGTCCCACTAAAGGCGATTTTTTAGGCGACTATCGGCGACTACGACAATGGAATTCACCGAAGTCAGCACCGGCGACAACCTACGTCACGTGACGACAACCTACGTCATCCAGGCGACAACGTACGACAGCACCCACGTCAGGAGAAGTCAAGCTACATCAAGTCCACGGCCGTCGACTGTCGCCGAAAAGTTTTGAACATTTCAAAATCCAGCGGCGACCAGAAAGACGCGATGACTCTTTGGGCGACTGAGGAGACGACTCGCGACCATACAGGCGACTCCCCAGCAACTGTGTTGCGACAGTCTAGTCGCCTGTAGTTGCCTAAAAAATAGCCTAAGTGGGACAGGCCTTTTAGATGAAGAAACCCAGCATTTTATTTTGTTTGTCACTGCACTTGACACTGGAGGGCAGCAGACAGCCCTTATTCAAAAGTTATTGTCATGTAGTTCTTTGCCACCTTTGTCATGCATCCTGTGGGACCTGGATGCGCATAGAGTACAGACTACGTCTGAGTTGTAATACACAACTTCAGAATCAAAGGCATGACTGTAACTGCGTTACAATTGCCTTGTTTAATGAATAAGGCAATCTCCAGAATTTAAAAATAAATGCTTTCTTTAAGAATTTGTTTAGTCAAGAATGTCCATATTACTGCAAATGAGCAGTGAATTAAAAAATGCATCATAACCTTCTATTGTTGGCTTTTGAAATTAGGGACAATATAACAGGTAAACATTGACCTGAGCCTGAAGAAAAACTTTCCTCAGTCTGAAGGAGGGTCTCGACCAGAAACGGTGCCCATTCCTTCTCTCCAGAGATGCTGCCTGCCCCACTGCATTACTCTAGCATTTTGTGTCTACCTTCGGTTTAACTCAGCATCTGCAGTTCCTTCACTACACATTGTCCTGAAGTATTGAGTGATTTACAAACTCTTGTCTGAGAATCACTTTCCAATGTTCCAATGTTACCTACACCCAAGCAGATCCAAACCTAATTGCATTCAGGTTTGAAATTATGATCAATATGCAATTAATGCTACACTATTATGAAGCATATGCGAGCATGAGCATATGTAAAAAATATATTTATAGTAGTGGATACAAAGAACTGCAAATGCTGGTTTAAACCAAAGATGTTACAAAAAGCTGGAGTAACTCAGCGGGACAGGCAGCATCTTTGGATAGAGGAATGGGTGACGTTTTGGGTCGATGTAAAGCAAAGATCCTATAGCGAGCAAGATAGTTCACTCGACGAAAAATACGTAGTACGGTCATGGGCAGATTCATGGGTAATTTTCAGCCCCATTTCCGTAACCGGCTTCCGTCTCCGCACCAAAGATCACATAGCGGAGCTAAGATGGCACAATGGGCTAAGTGTTCGGCTGGCGACCGGAAGGTAGCCGGTTCGAATCCCGCTTGGAGTGCATACTGTCGTTGTGTCCTTGGGCAAGACACTTCACCCACCTTTGCCTGTGTGTGAATGTGTGTGAGCGATTGGTGGTGGTCGGAGAGGCCGTAGGCGCAGAATGGCAGCCACGCTTCCGTCAGTCTGCCCCAGGGCAGCTGTGGCTACAGAAGTAGCTTACCACACTGAGTGTGACTGAGGAGTGAATGAATAATGCGATGTAAAGCGCCTTGAGTATTAGAAAGGCGCTATATAAATCCCATCCATTATTATTATTATAAGATACTAGTGCGGAGACGGAAGCCGGTTACGGGAAACATCCTCGTAAAAATAAAAGTTCTTTGGTAAAAATCTTCTCCTCATTTTCAGAATTATTATTTATTAACACAAACTGTTCCCCCGCAACGTTGAGTCGAGTCGGGTCGCGTCGGGTTACTGAAATGGATGAAAAAAAGGCCCACGTTCCGTTCCGTTGCGTACTACACGTCAGCCCATTGCATTTAGCAGGAGTGATCTATCTTGCCCGATCTATAGGATCTTTGCTGTAAAGTGCCGGAATAACTCAGCAGGTCAGACAGTACCTTATCCATGTTCTTCAGAGTTGCAGCTTGACCTGCTGAGTTTCTCCAGCACTTTTGTCCTTTTGTTTTATATTAATAGTATAGTTTAGTTGATGGAACCAAATATCAAGCCACGAATAGTGAACTTTCGTCAATGGTTTCAAAATACTTCTTTCAGGTGAATGAACAAAATTGTACAGAAAATAAACAATGCAGAAAACGGGAGAAATGCATTTAGCCTAAACAACTTCAGAGAAGTCTGAGGACATTACCAAACCTTCATTTCCCTTTCTCTTGTAAGCGGCAGAGTTGTTTTGCTGCTAGTAATTGCTGCTTATTGTGGTTGGTAATGAAAAGAATGCAGAAAAGGACTACAAACAGTTTTATAGGTTTGTCAGCAGGGATCTCTCGGTACAAATTACTGGATAAATGAAACAGCCTGTTGTTTCCTCAGTTAAAATGGTGAGTTATGTCAAAGGAGGAGAGGTGGAGCAGCAGCAGCAGCAGGCAGTGTTAAGGTTACCTGCTGGGTCCTAATTGGTGGCCAGTGTTGTTAATGGCTTCCTGTGGCTGAGTGTTTACATGTCATTTGCCTGGTGCTTTATATCTCAGCTACCAAAACCACTGACGATTCTTCTCTCTGTCTTTTTTTTTACAGAATAGTACAAGGCCAATGCTTGGTCACCAGTCCGAAATTTGTCCGCTCCGTCACGATATTGAATATCTCAAGTCTGTTCCAAAGTCACATTCTTACTTGGTATTTTGTTTTTTTAAGCACTTAACTGAAAAAAAATCTCAAAACTCTTTAATCAATTGTCATTCAAATTTCATAAGTATAGCTGCTTTGCAGAAACTCAAAATATAGTTTGTAGATTTTAGCAATCAAACTGATTATAACTTTTTAAAATTATTTCAAAACTACTATAATTCCAGAAGAAATTAATATTTATAATTTCTTATACATTTTAGAAACTCTCCCAATCATTCTGTTCCTGTCTGCATTCAGATTTTTGCTGAAGTAAATAAATATAGATAGACTTCTATTACATTGGCCTCTGGATTTCATAGAGTACTTTATAACCAATGAATATTTGCATCTAACAAGTTCCCATCAATAAAGCAACCAGACAATCCTTTTTTTCATTGTTATTGATTAAGGGCAAAACATTGGCCAAGCAGTAAAGCAACATGTCCGGAGTGTGCAGGAAGGAACTGCAGATTCTGGTTTACACCGAAGATAGACACAAAATGCTGGAGTAACTCAGCGGGACAAGCAGCATCTCTGGATAGAAGGAATGGGTGGCGTTTTGGGACGAGACCCTTCTTCAGACTGTCTGAAGAAAGATCTCGACCCGAAATGTCACCCATTCCTTCTATCCAGAAATGCTGCTTGTCCCGCTGAGTTACTCCAGCATTTTGTGTCTATTCAACATATCAGGAGTGGTCTGTTTCAATGTAAAATCAAGTGTAACCAGTTATCCTGTTTCCCAGCATCCATATTTATTAAGATTATCTATTTGTCCTCGTTTCGTTAAAAACAAATTAGGCATGTGCTCTTGTATAGGTCAGTAGGTGAGGACAAACCCCCACTAAATCACAACCGCATCTTCATCTTGAAGTTGTATCTCATGCTTGATTTACTGATCTTAGACTAGCCCAGATTGCTGCAATGTACACCTGTGAGAAAATAACTTGTAAGTACTGTTGCATGTAGCTTCGATAATGTACCTCAGTAGAGAGCAGTGGTCGGGAATAAATGTGATCAACCATCATTTGGGCATTAGATTAACAGTGAAGTGGGTTATCACAAGGATGCATGTGCAAGATTTAACATAGTAGAGTCATAGAGTCATAGAGTGCTACAGTGTGGAAACAGGCCCTTCATGCCCACACCGGCCAATATGTCCCAGCTACACTAATCCCACCTGCCTGCGTTTGGTCCACATCCCTCATAGTTGTCCTATCCATGTACCTATCCAAATGTTCCTTAAACGTCGCAATAGTACCTGCTCAACTACCTCCTCTGGCAGCACGTTCCATACACCCACCACCCTTTGTGTGAAAAAGTTACCCCTCAGATTCCTATTAATTCATTTCCCCTTCAGCTTAAACCTATGGTCCTCTGGTCCTCGATTCTCCCACTCTGGGCAAGATACTCTGCACCTACCTGATGTATTCCTCTCATGATTTTATACACCTCTATAAGATCACCTCTCATCCTCCTGCACTCCAAGGAATAGAGATCCAGCCTACTCAAACTCTCCCTATAGCTCAGATAGTCTAGTCCTGGCAACATCCTCGTAAATCTTCTCTGAACCTTTCAAGCTCGACAATACTATCTTTCCTATAACATGGTACATGATTTTTAAATATAGATTTTGAACAGTTCTAAAAACACCAAAAAGTTGTAAATATCTAATGCGATGTTTAAATGAAGATTTAAAACTTGCAATGGCCATTGAGGACTTTTTGGTGAGTTTTGAGAACTGGTCAAAACATTGGAGAACAAATCAATGAAAGTTGATATTGGCTTGCGCACAAACCTCTCCTTCTATCTCCCCTTTTTGTCCAGATTGTGGAAGTACAAGACCAACTAGTCAAGAGTGGGATTCTGAAAAACCAAGAAGATTATGAAGATTTCTGGAGGTTGCTAAAGCAAAACTCTCATTCGCATTTTGAAACAAAACTCCAGGATGTAAAGTTAAAAAGTTTAGTTGCTTGACCTTTTTCATTGATTGAGTAATGTAAGTCACGCGTGGGATGCTGCACAGAGCTTATTCTGAAGAAGGGTCTCGACCCGAAACGTCACCCATTCCTTCTCTCCAGAGATGCTGCATGTCCTGCTGAGTTACTCCAGCTTTTTGTGCCTATCTTCTGTTTAAACCAACATCTGCAATTCCTTCTTGCACACTTATTCGTTCTAACTGAGAATATACAGTGGCTTGCAAAAGTATTCATACCCCTTGAACTTTTCCACATTTTGTTACGTTCCAACCACAAACGCAAATGTATTTTATTGGGATTTTATGTGATAGACCAACACAAAGTGGCGCATAATTGTGAAGTGGAAGGAAAATGATACATGGTTTTCAAATTTTTTTACAAATAAAAAACTGAAAAGTGTGGCGTGCAAAGGTATTCAGCCCCCTTTACTCTGATACCCCTAAATAAAATCCATTGCAACCAATTGCCTTCAGAAGTCACCTAATTAGTAAATAGAGTCCACTTGTGTGTAATCTCTACTCAGTATAAATACAGCTGTTCTGTGAAGGCCTCAGAGGTTTGTTAGAGAACATTAGTGAACAAACAGCATCATGAAGCCCAAGGAACACACTTGACAGGTCAGGGATAAAGTTGTGGAGAAGTTTAAAGCAGGGTTAGGTTATAAAAAAATATCCCAATCTTTGAACATCTCACGGAGCACTGTTCAATCCATCATCCGAAAATGGAAAGAGTATGGCACAACTGCAAACCTACCAAGACATGGCCATCCACCTAAACTGACAGGCCGGGCAAGGAGAGCATTGATCAGAGAAGCAGCCAAGAGGCCCATGGTAACTCTGGAGGAGCTGCAGAGATCCACAGCTCAGGTGGGAGAATCTGTCCACAGAACAACTATTAGTCGTGCACTCCACAAATCGGGCCTTTATGGAAGAGTGGCAAGAAGAATGCCATTGTTGAAAAAAAGCCATAAGAAGTCCCGTTTGCAGTTTGCCACAAGCCATGTGGGGGACACAGCAAACATGTGGAGGAAGGTGCTCTGGTCAGATGAGACCAAAATTGAAGTTTTTGGCTTAAATGCAAAACGCTATGTGTGGCGGAAAACTAACACTGCACATCACCCTGAACACACCATCCCCACTGTGAAACATGGTGGTGGCAGCATCATGCTGTGGGGATGCTTTTCTTCAACAGGGACAGGGAAGCTGGTCAGAGTTGATGGGAAGATGGATGGAGCCAAATACAGGGCAATCTTGGAAGAAAACCTGTTAGAGTCTGCAAAAGACTTGAGACTGGGGTGGAGGTTCACCTTCCAGCAGGACAATGACCATAAACATACAGCCAGAGCTACAATGGAATGGTTTAGATCAAAGCATATTCATGTGTTAGAATGGCCCAGTCAAAGTCCAGACCTAAATCCAATTGAGAATCTCTGGCAAGACTTGAAAATTGCTGTTCACAGACGCTCTCCATCCAATCTGACTGAGCTTGAGCTATTTTGCAAAGAAGAATGGGCAAACATTTCAGTCTCTAGATGTGCAAAGCTGGTAGAGACATACCCCAAAAGACTTGCAGCTGTAATTGCAGCGAAAGGTGGTTCTACAAAGTATTGACTCAAGGGGGCTGAATAATTTTGCACGCCACACTTTTCAGTTTTTTATTTGTAAAAAAATCTGAAAACCATGTATCATTTTCCTTCCACTTCACAATTATGCACCACTTTGTGTTGGTCTATCACATAAAATCCCAATAAAATACATTTACGTTTGTGGTTGTAACGTGACAAAATGTGGAAAAGTTCAAGGGGTATGAAAACTTTTGCAAGCCACTGTATATTGAGGTCATCAGTGTCAGCAGCTGAACCACTCAGCGTGGATCACTGGTCAGCGTGGACTCAATGTGACGAAGGGCCTGTTTCCATGCTGTATATAGAAACATAGAAACATAGAAAATAGGTGCAGGAGTAGCCCATTTGGCCCTTCGAGCCAGCAACGCCATTCAATACCATCATGGCTGATCATCCTAAATCTGTACCCCGTCCCTGCTTTCACCCCATATCCCTTGATTCCATTGGCCCGAAGAGCTATATCTAATTCTCTCTTGAAAACATCCAGTGAATTCGCCTCCACTGCCTTCTGTGGCAGAGAATTCCACAGATTCACAACTCTCTGGATGAAAATGTTTCTCCTCATCTCATTCCTCATCTTGGCCTACCCCTTACTCTTAAACTGTGATCCCTGGTTCTGGACTCCCCCAACATCGGGAACATTTTCCTGCATCTAGCCTGTCCAATCCCTTCAGAATTTTATATGTTTCTATAAGATACCCTCTCATCCTTCTAAATTTCAGTGAATACAAGCCCAGTCGAACTAAACTATATCTAAACTAAATTAAAATGAACCCTCATTCCATATCTTCCTTGCCTAAGACTGGTCAAATCCACCTCTGGCCTGCCTCTGACTTTGCATCCTCTTAAGCCTGGATTCATTCAAGTATTTTCTGACACCTGAACTTTGTTCAAACCCTTGCCCACTGTCCTACCTTGGTACCCCAGATGTAAATAAATGCCTTGCTATTAAAGTTCTCCCGTGTCACCCCCTCATCCTCTAACAGCGGCATCAGAGATCTGAAGTCCTTGTGTTTTCAGATTTTATGCCGATCTCCAATTTTCATTGCTTCCAGTACTTTGAGGTGATTAACCCTGGAATTTTCTGTTTCAACTTATCCAGCTCTCCACTCCCCTTCTTTGTCTCTCCTTGAAACCTGAGTAATTGACCATGCATTTGCTTGCTTGTGTTAGTCAAGAGTGTTTTATTATCATATCTCCCAGATAGAACAATGAAACTCTTACTTACAGCAACACAACAGCAAATGTAAAGATAGTACACTGTAAACAATATAATGAATAAGGAAAAAAGTTCATTGTGTGTATATACACACATACTCACATATACATACATATATATATACACACATACAGTGTATTCAGAAAGTATTCAGACCCCTTCACTTTTTCCACATTTTGTTACGTTACAGCCTCATTCTAAAATGGATTACATATTTTATCATCAATCTACACACAATACCTCATAATAAAAAAGTTTAGAAATTTTTGCAAAGTAATTAAAAAGAAATAACGAAAATATTACATTTACGTAAGTATTCAGGCTGTAACAAAACAAAATGTGGGAAAAGTGAAGGGGTCCGAATACTTTCTGAATGCATTGTATACACATACACACACACATATATGTATATATATATATACACATAAGCACACATCAATAGTGCAATAATAACAATATTAGTCCGCAGTTCAGAGCTTATTGGAGGTTGTAGTGTTTAATAGCCTGATGGCTGTAGGGAAGAAGCTGTTCCCGAACCTGGTTGTTACAGTTTTCAGGCTCCTGTATCTTCTTCCCAATGGCAGGGGTCTAATCAGCGTGTGGCCAGGCTGGTGTGGGTCTCTGATGATGCTGGCTGTCTTTATGAGGCAGTGACTCAGATGGTGTGGAGGTCAGTAGCCGTGATGGACAGGGCAGTGTTCACCACTTTGTACAGTCTTCCTCGTTCAAGTTGCAGAACCAGGCCGTGATGCAACCAGTCAATATGCTCTCTACTGTGCACCAGTAGAAGTTCAAGAGAATCCTCTTGACACAATCTGTTAAGATCTCCTTCTGTGATTTAGTGCAAATTTTGTCTGGTGTACTCCTATAAGGCAGTTGAGGATACTGTAGGTTCTCGTGCCAAAGACATAAGATAACCTCCACTTTTCCTTTGCTCCTAGTGAATAGGTCACTACCCTACTCAAAGACCAGACATGTACAGCAGCAGGTCAAAGGCCCACGTGTGGGCAGAATGAAAATCAATCTTTCCACAGATGTAAGTAATTTGTTTCCATAAAATTGCACCAATTAAAATACATATTTAATATATGTATAATAATATATGTGTTTAATAATCTGAAGAAGGGTCTCGACCTGAAACATCACCCATTCCTTCTCTCCAGAGATGCTGCCTGTCCCGCTGGGTTACTCCAGCATTTTGTGTCTATCATCACTTTTCATAATGCACGCTTGAATGTTCCTGGTGATGTTTATCATATAATGTTCTCAAAATATAAATATTTTTTTATTAATTGTATTGAATTGGTAGTATAAATGGCTTCTGCAGCTTGAAGTTCAAATTTATTGTTCCTGCAACCTTTGGGGCTTATTTTCTTCTCGCCTTGCTTGGCCCAGAAGCGATTCAATGGCCTTCCAAGTGACTGCTATTTACACATGAGGCTTGGTGTTCTGTTTCAGCAGGATGTTTGCTGGGAGAGGGAATCACAGCTGGTCCCACACTCTTTCTATTGTTCACTTGCGCATTTTTCAGCAGAAGTCATTTACATGAGTTAGACACAAAATGCTGGAGTAACTCAGCGGGACAGGCAGCATCTCTGGAGAGAAGGAATGGATGATGTTTCGGGTCGAGACCCTTCTTCAGTCACGACCCGAAACATCACCCATTCCTTCTTTCCCGCTGAGTTACTCCAGCTTCTTGTGTATATCTTCAGTTTAAACCAGCATCTGAAGTTCCTTCATACACCATTTACATGAGTTGCTGGATAGCGAATAAGGAATGGGAATCCAGGGACATTTCAGACTCCCACCACTCCTCTAATGGATAGTGACAAACAGCAGGAAACCTAACTATGTCGTATTCCTGTTCAAAAAGGAACTGCAGATGCTGGAATATCGAAGGTACACAAAATTGCTGGGGAAACTCAGCGGGTGCAGCAGCATCTATGGAGCGATGGAAATAGGCGACGTTTTGGGCCGAAACCCTTCTTCAGACTGGAGTTTCGGCCCGAAACGTCGCCTATTTCCTTCGCTCCATAGATGCTGCTGCACCCGCTGAGTTTCCCCAGCAATTTTGTGTACCTATGTCGTATTCCTGCTGGATAGCATCAAAGAGTAAGAAACCTGTTTTTTAATCTCTCTCCTATTTCACGGAACATAATGGCAACTGCTGAGATAATGGGATCTTTGGCTTAATATATGATGGCTTAATATATGATGTTAAGGCTTGGATAGAGTAGATGTGGAGAGGATTTTTCCACTAGTGGGAGAGTCTAGGACCAGAGGTCATAGCCTCAGAATTAAAGGACTTCCTTTAGGAAGGAGATGAGGAGGAATTTCTTTAGTCAGAGGGTGGTGACTCTGTAGGATTATTTGCCGCAGAAGACTGTGGAGGCCAAGCTAATGGATATTTTTAAGGCAGAGATAGATAGATTCTTGATTAGTGAGAGATATTATTAAGAGATAAATCAGCCATGATTGAACGGCGGAGTAGACTTGATGGGCCGAATGGCCTAATTCTGCTCCTGTGACATGACGTTATGATCAGCACATTTAGCATTTCTTGAAAACATTGGTGTTGGTCAGAGAAATTTATACTTTGAGATGCACAAATGTCTGAAGAAGGGTCTCGACCCAAAATGTCACCCATTCATTCTATCCAGAGATGCTGCCTGAACCACCGAGTTACTCCAGCATTTTATCTTATCTTCGGTGTAAATCAGCATCAGGGAAGTTGTTTTTACAAAGGTACACAAAATTGCTGGGGAAACTCAGCGGGTGCAGCAGCATCTATGGAGCGAAGGAAATAGGCGACGTTTCGGGCCGAAACCCTTCTTCAGTCTGAAGAAGGGTTTCGGCCCGAAACGTCGCCTATTTCCTTCGCTCCATAGATGCTGCTGCACCCGCTGAGTTTCCCCAGCAATTTTGTGTACCTTCGATATTCCAGCATCTGCAGTTCCCTTTTGAACAAGTTGTTTTTACAGATCTGGTTAGAGTGTAAGTTGAGTATCACATCTAATTCTGGCCATCACACTTTGGGGAAGATGTGAAGGTTCTTGAGAGACCAAAGATTTACCTGGATAGTTCCAAGGATAATACAAGGTTAGGTTTGGGAAACTGCTGTTAATCTCGTTGGAGCAAAGGAGAGTAATGGAGGTTCACAGAATTATGAAAGGTTAGATATACAAGGAATGTTGTTCCCTTTAGGTGTTGGTACATGGACTAGTGGAGGTGGATTTAGGGCTTTGGACAAGTGAGATTTTTGCATAATGTGCAGGCATTGCCACTTTCATTTCACTGCATGTGAAATAAAGTTGACTTGAAGATGTGAAAATCAACTTTTTGACACAGGGTGTTGATGACCTGCAACACACTGCTAGCAGGATTGTGCTGTGTGAATTATTTGCATTGGCATTTAATATTTCTCTATGTGTACTATATCAGATATATAACAGCATTGAAAATCGGTAGTTGTGCAGCAGCAATATTATACTGTGTGAACCCTGGGATCGGGTCGGTAGAAGACTTTAAGATGGCAACCAAATATAATTTGAGACCACCTTGCATAATCCTTGTGCAAATCTAAAGTACAAGTAGTTTATGTTACAGTGACAGTTAATTAATGAACTAATTTATTAATTCAATCACTAACTGATTGATGAATTAATTTATTAGGCTATAAATCAATCACAAAAGTAATTAATTAATTAATTGATATTAAATTACAAATGGTTTATAACATTACCAAAATATGTGTTGATAAGCTGTTTACATTCTGCTACTGTTTCCACCCCCAGGGAGTAGAGTAGACTGAAAGAATTATAGATTTGAACGGGAACCCTGAGTATAAATCAGCAGTCTGTGTGTGCTAATGCTGATACATCCACCATCGAGTAAACAAAGTCGAAACACTAGAGGCCAGTGGTTACATATTGCAAAATGGAACAGAGTGGTTTCACCCTATGTAGTGATTTTTTAATGTAAATTAAAAATAAAGATGCCATTAAATGGGAATTTATGATCTTGCACGAAAAAATGGATAATAAATGTATTGATGGGTGCAAAGGAGAAAACAGAAGGCTAGAATGTATCTCTGCAATCAGTATTTCAAACACTTTGCAATTCTGAACCAATGGTTTTTATTTTTCAAATACCAACTTTAATACCCAAGCATGAACATATTTTCCATTTTTCTGAGCTACATTTTTATCATCTCATCTCAGGTTTATTTTAAGCGCTCGTAACCTAGTTGATGTGACGGGGGGGGGGGGGGGGGGGGGGGAGCTTGTTTGGAGAGAGAAGTCGGATGAAGGGAAGACTGCTGGACGTTGAGACAGCTCCAGGTTCCCCTCAGCTATGGCGCTCTTGTGTACAGACCCGCAGCTGTGCTCCCGATGATGAGCTGGAGAGCGTTGGGTACTTCACATGCCAGTGTGACCGAACATCAGTCTTCCAATCCTCCAGACGTGGCAATATTTCTTAACCCTGCTTGTCAGGTGATTGCTGAAGGCAGTTAAAGGTCTAATTTGCAGGGCACGTTCCTCCTTCGGGTACTGCATGATCTGGAAGAAAGTCAGTGAACATCTTGTGACAGTGTAATCATCCCTTCCATCACACTTGTTTATTTTCCTGCATACCAATTATTTTAAAATCGTATCAACATGTAATAAAGGTATATAATCATAATTTGGAGCCCATTACTAGATTAAATAGAGCCATTTTAAAATAAAATCTTATTAGCATTTGATTTACTCCTAAATGATGTGTCTTTACTTAATCCCATAGATCTATCTTGCTTTCTGTGATTTTTATATTTCCATGATATTTTTAATATTGTTTATATACAATTATGACCATAACCATATAACCATATAACCATATAACAATTACAGCACGGAAACAGGCCATCTCGGCCCTACAAGTCCGTGCCGAACAATTATTTTCCCTTAGTCCCACCTGCCTGCACTCATACCATAACCCTCCATTCCTTTCCCATCCATATACCTATCCAATTTATTTTTAAATGATAAAAACGAACCTGCCTCCACCATTTCCACTGGAAGCTCATTCCACACAGCTACCACTCTCTGAGTAAAGAAGTTCCCCCTCATGTTACCCCTAAACTTCTGTCCCTTAATTCTGAAGTCATGTCCTCTTGTTTGAATCTTCCCTACTCTCAATGGGAAAAGCTTGTCCACGTCAACTCTGTCTATCCCTCTCATCATTTTAAAGACCTCTATCAAGTCCCCCCTTAACCTTCTGCGCTCCAGAGAATAAAGACCTAACTTATTCAACCTTTCTCTGTAACTTAGTTGTTGAAACCCAGGCAACATTCTAGTAAATCTCCTCTGTACTCTCTCTATTTCGTTGACATCCTTCCTAAGGATTGGGCGACCAAAATTGTACACCATACTCCAGAATTGATCTCACCAATGCCTTGTACAATTTTAACATTACATCCCAACTTCTATACTCAATGCTCTGATTTATAAAGGCCAGCACACCAAAAGCTTTCTTTACCACCCTATCTACATGAGATTCCACCTTCAGGGAACTATGCACAGTTATTCCTAGATCCCTCTGTTCAACTGCATTCCTCAATTCGCTACCATTTACCATGTACGTCCTATTTTGATTTGTCCTGCCAAGATGTAGCACCTCACACTTATCAGCATTAAACTTCATCTGCCATCTTTCAGCCCACTCTTCCAAATGGCCTAAATCTCTCTGTAGACTTTGGAAATCTACTTCATTATCCACAACACCACCTATCTTAGTATCATCTGCATACTTACTAATCCAATTTACCACACCTTCATCCAGATCATTGATGTACATGACAAACAACAGTGGACCCAACACAGATCCCTGAGGCACCCCACTATTCTCTTTAATTTTAAGAAAGAAAGACAAGTTTTTACTTGCCATTTTCTTTTTTTTCTTTTTGCATCAACTTATTTTTCTATAATTACTTAGTTAGGAATAACATTGTAACGAAATTAATCGAGTGACAACAAAATGGTGATGAGACTGCACTATGTCGCAAAGATGTGTGTAGGAAGGAACTGCAGATGTTGGTTTAAACCGAAGATAAGACACAAAAAGCTGGAGTAGCTCAGTGGGTCAGACAGCATCTCTGGAGAGAAGGAATGGGTGATGTTTCGGGTCAAGGCTAAAGAAGGATCTCGACCCGAAATGTCACCTACTCCTTTTCTCCAGAGATGTGGTCTGACCCGTTGAGTTACACCAGCTTTTTGTGTCTATCTATGTAGCAATGATGCACATTCTGATCTATGATGGGAAATGTGATTGGGAAGAGTTAGCTGGCCGGTATCAAAGTGCATGTTGATAATCCAGCTTTGTCCAACATAATTCAGAAAGATCCACCTGGAGAATAAACTTCCCAAGTAACTTGTACAGAGTTATAAATGATAATATTTATTTAGATTTCTTTGTTAACTTACCTTGGGGGAATTGGATTTCATATTTTAATATCCTCCTCCAGCAGTCCCTTGGGATTGAGCATGGGGCAGAGGAGACTGGTGAGATGAATGTAGGATCAATGCAAGTGTCTTGCCATAGTTGGGGCAATAGGCATTTGACGGGGATGAGTGAGTACTTTGGGAGCTAATGTACTTCCTACTCCTGTGTGTTTCTGAGTCAAGATTCTCAATGCCTCCTTGAGAGCTTCTTCTTCACTTTGAGTAGTCAAGGGCCATGGATTCCTACCTCCAAGGAGAATTTGAGAATATGTACCACTGATACTCTCATGACTCAAAACTCACATAGTCACAAGTTCACAAAGTCAAAAGTTATCAGAGTAGAATTAGGCCATTCGGCCCATCGAGTCCACTTCGCCATTCAACCATGGCTGATCTCTGCCTCCTAATCCCATTCTCCTTCCTTTTCCCCATAACCCTTGACACCTGTTCTAATCAATAAATTGTCTATTTCTGCCTTAAAGATTCTCTTGACCGGCAGAGCTGAGCCAATTTAGTTGATGGAGCAATTTGTCCAAATATTTCTGATCAAGAAAAAGACTTTAACCTTTAACCTTATGACCTTTCATAGCCCAACTGCTTCTTCGTAGATTCTGCACGAATGACTGTCCTGGGATGTTTGATCAGCTGCATTTCAAACATATTAGTTGCAATCTCTCACTCTTTCATTAAGCCCCGCAAATCTTTCCTTCACCAGTAAAAGATCCAATTTCAGTTGAAAGTTCCTCTGCCTGCTCCGACCACTCCGTGGTATTGCACTCCAGATCATTATTTTATTTTATTTTAGAGATACAGAGCAAAAACAGGCCCTTCAGCCCACCGAGTCCGCACCGACCAGCGATCCCCACACATTAACACTATCCTACACACACTAGGGACAAGTTTTACATTTACAGCAAGCCAATTAACCTTCAAATCTGTACGACTTGAGTGTGGGGAGGTATCCGAAGATCTCAGAGAAAATCCATGCAGGTCACAAGGAGAACGTACAAACTCCATACAGCCAAGCACCCATAGTCAGAATCGAACCCGGGTCTCTGGCGCTGTAAGGCAGTAGCTATACCACTGTGCCTCTGTGCTGCCCATTGCTGTGAGACACTTTGTAAACATTCTATTCATTTCACAAATAATTGTTTTTACAATTGGGTGAGACAGCGTTATCCTTTACGTGAATTTATAAGAGAAAATTCTGGAAATGCACACTGGGTTAAGCAGCACCTCTGGAGAGAAAAGCAGAGGAAACACTGTAGATCAAAAACACTGGTTATATGTTGGTATCATTTAAGAATAAATTGGATAGGCATATGGATGAGAAGGGAATGGAGGGTTATGGTATGAGTGCAGGCAGGTGGGACTAAGGGAAAAAAATTGTTCGGCGCGGACTTGTAGGGCCGAGATGGCCTGTTTCCGTGCTGTAATTGTTATATGGTTATATGGTTAATAATGACATTCCACCAGCATGCTTGGTCTTTATTTCAGATTTCCACAACCTGCAGTTTTTCTTTTATAGAAGGAACGGGTGACTTTTCGGGTCGAGACATTTCTTCAGTCTGAAACGTCACCCATTCCTTCTCTCAAGAGATGTTGCCTGTCCCACTGAGTTACTCCAGCATTTTGTGTCTATCTTTGGTTTAAACCAGCATCTGTAGTTCCTTCCCACACTGTTTATTCTTTCATGTTACCCTTAATATATGGGGACTCCCTGCAGTCAAATACAGAGCGTATTTGACCAGCGTGTCCTCGTATATTAAGGGTAACATACAAGAAAAACATTGCAGGTTGTGGAAATCTAAACATTGTTTGAACTCTGTTTGAAGCATGTCTACATGACTTGTTTTCCCCGACAGGGGAGTCGTGTTTGAAGGGAACAAGTAGGAGTTTCAGTCGCCCCCTTGTTCAGGCAATTTAGTGACGCATCCTTTAGCAGAATTCATTGCTGATATCAAATGATCAGTCATTTTAGCCATTTGTGTCAATACAAACGTATGTTCAGGATGGAAAACACAAGGGAGGGGGGCGATACTGGGGGAGCATAGTATTACAGTGTATGAGTAGGCATCAGTAGGATACCAGACACTGGAGCTTCCTAGAGTGATACAGTGTGGAAATAGGCCATTCGACCCAACTTGCCCACACCAGCCAACGTGTCCCAGCTGCACTTGACCCACCTGCCCGTGTTTGGTCCATATCCCTCCAAACCTGTCCTATCCATGTAAACTCCTCTGCATTTCATCAGCATAATCTTCATTTGCTATCTAAGCGTGATCAACAAAAGTGGTCGGAGCATAATGAAGAGGCTCTCTCAATTATTTACCATCGTTTCAGTGGAAGGTTTGTAGAGGTTTGGCAGGACAATTCAGAAAACCAGCAACAGAACTCGTCTCCCTAGAACCGCGTTGTGTCGGAACGTGCAAACATTAGAATTAGAATGCCTTTATTGTCATTCAAACACACAAAGGTTTGAACGAAATTTCGTTCCCTGCAGTCATAACAGCAAAATAAAAGCTGCAATTCACAATGCAGGGATTTAAGGCTTTAAAGGCAACAGGAAACCCAGGTTGGTCTTTTCAATGAAGCTCAGAGATAAAGTGAGAAGATGGGAAACGCTGACAATTTAGTTGATGGTACGATGGTCAGCATGGGCTCAGTTTAAGAAAGTGCTCCATGTGTACCAAGTTATTGTCCATGCCAGTTGACATTGGAGTTGGCCAGCACCTTGCACAAAGAAGGAAACGATAGCTGGAGATTCTTGCTCCTAACTTATGCTAAGGGTATAGTTTGGGATTGGGCTTGAGAATGGTGAGCAAATCACCAAATTGCTTGATGATGCCCATGTTTCCAGTGTAAGTTGTCGTACCAGAGGGTAGAGGAAGTATGGCATCAACAATGTTCAGTTCAGATTACTTTATTGTCATGTGTACCGAGTTACAGTGGAAAGCTTGCATGCTCTCCAGTCAGCGGAAAGACAATACACCGTTACATTCGAGCCATTACAGTGTATAAGGGAATAACGTTTAGTGCAAGGTAAAGCCAGCAAAGTCCAATCAAGGATAATCCGTGGGTCACCAATGAGGTAGATAATAGTTCAGCACTGCTCCAGTTTGAGCAGCACTGCATTCAGCACTGATTCAGTTGCCTGATAACAGCTGGGAAGAAACGGTCCCTGAATCTGGAGGTGCTTGGGTGCTTTGGGAAGAATAGAATAATAATAATAAATAATAATAAACTTCATTAGGGACTCGAGGTCCAGACAAGGGACAACATTACATAAAAATGCATTGCATATTAAATATCATAAAGTACATATAAAATCTTATAAAAGCATCATAAATTATATATTTTTAAAAAAACACAATACATGAGTTAAAAATCCAGATTAAAAGAATGATCAATGTCCTACAACGAGACAACGATACCAGTGCCTCCACAGCTGGGATTCGTAGCGTGTAGTGCTAACCCTTATGTTTGACAAGGCCACAATAATTACATTTTTATAGTCATTTATCCTGCAAATGAATTTATACATGTGATTTCTTAGGATAGCTTCTAAAGTACTGACTCCTGCAGCCACAAACATATTACTAGCACTGCACCATCTAGGTTGCCTTATCAGTGTTCTCATGGCATCGTTATATGCCACCTTTAGTCTCTGCAAACTTGTCGTTCCATAGATTGACCACAGGTGCGCAGTGTAGAGTGGTGTGCAGTATGCTCTAAATAGCGACATCTTCACCACATCTGCACATGCACCAAATTTACGCAAGAGGATATTCGCCTGTATATACAGCAACAATAGAAAAAATGCTTCATGATATTTTTCAATAGATTCCAAACGTGCAATAGCCAACAAACCACTTTACAAGATGCAATGTCATTGCAATGTTACAATGATGGCCAAACAGTGCAAATAGGAGAGGACATTGTCGTATAGGAGGAATTGAAAATGTGAATCAGTGAAGACCATAATAAGGTTTATGTGGACCAGGGTACTGTTTATTTAAGATATATTATGGAGCAGCACCCCCAGTAATAGATTTTAATTTCAAGTACGCAAAAGATTTTGTTGCTGCCAAGTATCCAGATGTGAGAATTACGTTTTAGATTTCACCCATTCTGTATAAGGGGCTCAGAAGCAAAGGGGCTACTTATTGAAGATAGACACAAAGTGCTGGAGTAACTCAGCGGGATAGGCAGCATCTCTGGAGATAAGGAATGGGTGACGTTTCGGGCCGAGGCCCTTCTTCAGACTGGATTATAAGGGACCCTTCTTCAGGCTGGATTATATAAAATTATTAAGGGATTGGACACGCTAGAGGCAGGAACCATGTTCCCGGTGTTGGGGGAATCCAGAACCAGGGGCCACAGTTTAAGAATTAGGGGTAACGGGGCTGTCCCACTGCGGCGACCTAATTTGTGAGTTTAGAAGAGTTTGCCCTCGACTCAAACTCGCAGCATGGTCGACACGTGGTCCTAGGAGGTCCTAGGAGGTCACTGGAACTCTCCTTCATGCTCGAGGGAAGTTCCCGCATACTCGTGGTCTCAGTTTGGTCGAGGAAAATTTTTCAGCATGTTGAAAATTTTTCCGCCAGTAAAATTGGTCGGCATGGTTCTTTTGAACTCATAGTGCAGTGGAGTGGGGTCGCTAGGCAGTCGAGGGAAGCCGTAGGCAATCTCCTTTTAATTGGCTCATTGGTGTTTTCAGAACCAAGGCAAGCCGACTGGTAATGTTAAATGCCCACTAAACTTTATTATAAGTTGTCTGGCTTCTTAAAAGTGTCTCCACTCCTTCTCCCCCCTTTTCTCCCCCCCCTCTCCCCTTCTCTCTCCCCACGCCCCGCCTCCGCGCTCTCTAAAGGACTTACCGTGCACTGTGCAGCCATCTTTTACCTTCCTGTTCATCGCGGGTGTGAATTTCACACAGGGCTCCCCTGCTTTCCCTGGCCCCCGCCTTTGCTGTGTGTGTGTGTGTGTGTGTGTGTGTGTGTGTGTGTGTGTGTGTGTGTGTGTGTGTGTGTGTGTGTGTGTGTGTGTGTGTGTGTGTGTGTGTGTGTGTGTGTGTGTGTGTGTGTGTGTGTGTGTGTGTGTGTGTGTGTGTGTGTGTGTGTGTGTGTGTGTGTGTGTGGAGGCCATTTCTCTGGATGCTTTCAAGAGAGAGTTAAATACAGCTCTTAAAGATAGTGGAGTTAGGCGATATGGGGAGAAGGCAGGAAAGGGGTACTGATTGTGTATGATCAGCGGTGCTGACTCGAAGGGCCGAATGGCCTACTCCTGCACCTATTGTCTATTGTCTGAAGATGTGTGTCTGAAGAAGGGTCTCGACCCGAAATATCACCCATTCCTTCACTTCAGAGATGCTGCCTGACCCGCTGAGTTACTCCAGCACTTTGTGTCTATCTTCGGTTTGAACCAGAATCTGCAGTTCCTTCGTACACATTCAGGCTACTTATTGATATAGTATCTATCATTAGCTTTGTTGTTGGTCCATATATGCATCCTGTCTTAAACTCTGTGATCCACCGCAGCCTTTAGAAGTTTGGTCAGGCACAATTTAACCATTAAACCTCTTCTGAGTACATTCAGCTGATTTTTGTAATTGCTTCCAATGCTGTGAGGATTACTGGGAATGTCACCAAACCGTGAGGAGGCCAGGCTGGTCTTTTATCCTACCTCCTGCTTAAACTTGGCCACATGGGCTTGTGTTTACCCTGCCTGGCCCAGGACAAACACATTTAGCTCATTCCTTCTAAGCATCAATCTAACTTCAGGAAGATAAATTGTTCACAGGCACATGGTAGAAAGCAACAAGAAAATGTCCTCTTGATAAAGGAAGAACGAAAGATAAAATAGCTCATCATATTCCAAAAGCTGCGCCCACAAGTGCTGAAAGCGATGATTTTACTCAACTCATCCTCGGTTATATGCTGTCATCCAAACCACCGCTCTCATTTTAAAAAGCATTAGCTGCACTCAGTTTGAGTCATTCGACCTTGAAGACCACAGATCGCAGCTGAGAAAAGTATATCCAGGGTCAAGTGCAAGCATTGAGGGTTGTTCAACGGGCCACGTTAGGAAAGGGAAGGTCCAAGAAATTAATAGCAATAGAGGAATTAACGGTTAAGGAGGTTGTCGCATCCATCCATAAATGACAGGATGGTGGGGCCCAGGTTCCAACATCTAATGATGGCGCCAATCAAAACGTTCCGAGCTAGGTGGGGGGAAGTTTGGGGGAGGGGGAGGGCGGTATCAGTTGGCAGTGACGGGGTCAGTCGAGAGCTACATTACTGGCCACTTGCACTGACAGACCACAAATTAGTCAATCCGCTCTTGAACCTCATCACAGCCTTGGTTCCAAACCATGGATTAAAAACCCTGATCTCCAGGTGAAGTGAGAATAACTGCCCTTGACATCAAGGTGGCATTTCACCGCCTGAAGAAGGGTCACGACCCGAAACGTCACCCATTCCTTCTCTCCGGAAGATACTGCCTGTCCCGCTGAGTTACTCCAGTTTTTTGTGTCTATCAAGAAGAATTACTGCAAGCTGATAATAGGGAGTTAGAAAAGTGGAAAAAGGGTTCAAATGGATGATATTGTAGTGATCACAGAGATGTCGCAAAAACAAGTGATGGAATGGCAACTGAAAGTTCTGGTAACAAGGTTTACAGATCATGCGTGTGGCTGGAAGTGTGGTATAAAAGTGAACAGTTGCAATGCTTTTAATTACAGCTGTGAGAAGGATAAAACGTTGGCAAGATCATCTAGAGGCCATGTGGTGAAGAACAATAAAAAGGCAATTCTCTCATATTCCCCAGATAATCAGATAGAAAGGCATAGCTGGAGATAGCAAAAGCTCAGAACTAATACATTTCTACAAAGGAAAAGATGAATCACTAGTCCAGATCCTCCTCTCTCGAAATATTGAGGCAAACAGAGTATTGGGTGATATGAAAAGTAAACTGAAGATAGACACAAAAAGCTGGAGTAACTCAGGCAGTGGGATAGGCAGCATCTCTGGAGAAGGGTCTCGACCCGAAACGTCACCCATTCCTTCTCTCCAGAGATGCTCCCTGTCCCAGGTACACAAAAATGCTGGAGAAACTCAGCGGGTGCAGCAGCATCTATGGAGCGAAGGAGATAGGCAACGTTTCGGGCCGAAACCCTTGTTCAGACTGATAGGGCTGTCCCGCTGAGTTACTTCAGCTTTTTGTATCTATCTTCAGTTTAAACCAGCATCTGCAGTTCCTTCCTACACATTGTGTAAAGTATGTTTTGGAAATCTAGATCGCAACACTGTGGAGAGCTGTAGAGTGCGGAGGGAAGTGTAGTGAGTAGGGAGATGGAATTAAATTGTGGGTACAACCTTCCCTTCCGTCACAAGCATCTATATGGGGGATTCCCTATTGACAGCAGCACCTATCATCAAAGATCCCCACCATCTGGCCAATGCCCTTCTTGCCCCTGATATCGCCGAGAAGGCAAAAAATAAACCTGGTTCCACACCACCCGGTTCAGGAACAGATACTCTTCTACAACTGTGTAGGAAGGAACTGCAGATGCTGGTTTAAACCGAAGATAGACACCAAATGCTGGACTAACTCAGCGGGACAGGCAGCATCTCTGGAGTAAAGGAATAGGTGACGTTACGGGTTGAGACACTTTTTCAGACTGAGAGTCAGGGGAAAGGGAAAAGAGAGATATAGACGATGATGTAGAGAGATGTAAAACAAATGAATGAAAGATATGCAAAATGTAATGATGATAAAGGAAACGGGCCAATGTTAGCTGTGTGTTAGGTGAGAATGAGTTACAGACAATCTAAAGATCATAAGTGATAGGAGAAGAATTAGGCCATTCGGCCCATCAAATCTCTGAATAATTCTTACAATAAAGGGGAGGTCATTAAAGACTGAGGTGAGAAAAATGTTTTCACCTAGAGAGTTGTGAATTTATGGAATTCCCTGCTACAGAGGGCAGTGGAGGCCAAGTCACTGGATGGATTTAAGAGAGAGTTATATAGAGCTCTAGGGGCTAGTGGTTTCAAGGGATATGGGGAAAAGGCAGGCACAGGTTATTGATAGGGGATGATCAGCCATGATCACAATGAATGGCGGTGCTGGCTCGAAGGGCCGAATGGCCTCCTTCTGCACCTATTTTCTATGTTTGTATCTATCTACTCCGCCATTCAATCATGGTTGGTCTAACTCTCCCTCCTAACCCCATGCTCCTGCCTGCTTCCTGTAACCTCTACCACCCATACTCAATGAGACTCAACAAGACGACTTTGAAGCTTGTACAACTAGGGTGGGGGAGGGATGGAGAGAGAGAGAGGGACGCAAGGATTACTTGAAGTTAGAGAAATCAATATATCGTACCACTGGGGTGTAAGCTGCCCAAGCGAAATATGAAGTGCAGTTCCTCCAATTTGCGTCTGTCCTCACTCTACAAGAACACTCTACAGTTAAACATTCCTAATCCTACGTTGACAACAGAACACTGTTGGGGCCTCTCTCTTGCACTATCATACACTTGAGGTTTTTTCGAATGATGTTCTTGCACTCATGTCTTGATTTTGCATTGCTTTAGTTTAGAGATAGAGATGCAGCGGGCAAACAGGCCCTTCGGCCCACCGGGTCCGTGCTGACCAGCAATTTTTACAATTTTGTTTGTAATTTATAAATCATTTACGTATAATTTTTTTTGTGCATTTACCTACTACCATGTGCCTACGAAGATGCTGCAAGCAAGATTTTCATTGCCTCTGTACCTTAATGTGCTCAAGCAGATGACAATAAACTTGAATTTATACATATATAACAGGCAGCTGGATAGTCCTGTTAATGCATAGAACAATATTAGAAAGGTGAGAGGGGATCTTATTGAAACATATAAGATTATTAAGGGTTTGGACACGCTAGAGGCAGGAAACATGTTCCTGATGTTGGGGGAGTCCAGAACCAGGGGCCACAGTCTTAGAATAAGTGGTAAGACATTTAGAACGGAGATGAGGAAACACTTTTTCACACCGAGAGTTGTGAGTCTGTGGAATTCTCTGCTTAGGCTGGTGGAGGCTGGTTCTCTGGAAACTTTCAAGAGAGAGCTAGATAGGGCTCTTAAAGATATTGGAGTCAGGGGATATGGGGAGAAGGCAGGAACGGGGTACTGATTGTGGATGATCAGCCATGATCACATTGAATGGCGGTGCTGGCTCGAAGGGCCGAATGGCCTCCTCCTGCACCTATTGTCTATTGTCTATTGCCTGTTGTCCATTGTACAGCCCAGGAATGGTGCATTTTGCCCACAATGTTTGTACAGAATATGATGCCAAGTTAAACTGATCTCATCTGCCTGTACATGATCAATATCCCTCTATTCCCTGCACTTCCATGTGCCTGTCTAACAGAAGCCTTCTAAATGCCACTATCATATCTTCCTCTGCCACCACCTCTGGCAATGGGTTCCAAGCCCCCACCTCTCTGTGTGTAAAAAAACTTGCCCCGCACATCTCCATTAAACTCTCCCTTCTCACCTGACGGCTATGTCCCCCCCCCCCCACTGTTGGACATTTCCACCCTGGGATAAAGGTTCTGACTGTCTAGCCTAACTATGCCTGTCATGATTTTACATACTTCTATCAAGTCTCTATCTTGAACATACTTCTACGAAGCAAACTCTGACGTTCCAGAGAAACCAATCAAAGTCTATCCAACCTCAACCTGTAGGTGAAACCCACTAATTCTGGCAGCATTCTGGTAAACCTTCCCTGCACCCCCTCCAAAGCCCCCACATTGTTCCTGTAATGGGGCGACCAGAACTGCAGGCAATACTTCAAACACAGCCTAACCAAAGTCCGATAGAGCTGCATAGTCAATAGGCAATGGACAATAGACAATAGGTGCAGGAGAAGGCCATTCGGCCATTCGAGCCAGCACCGCCATTCATTGTGATCATGGCTGATCATCCACAATCAGGACCCCGTTCCTGCCTTCTCCCCATATCCCTTGACTCCACTATCTTTTAGAGCTCTATCTAGCTCTCTCTTGAAAGCATCCAGAGAACCGGCCTCCATTGCCCTCTGAGGCAGAGAATTCCACAGATTCACAACTCTCTGGGTGAATCTCTAACTTATGGGTGAAGCCCAAACAAAACTGCTGGTCTACAGAGCCATTGTCCTCTCCACCCTGTTGTATGGATCCGAGTTATGGACCACCTACAGCAGGCACCTGAGAGCCCTGGAACAATACCGTGTCATCCACATGTCCAACACACGTCTCCCTAAACAAATTCTGTACTCGCAATTGAAGGAAGGTCAGCGAGCCCCCAGCGGGCCAACAAAATGCTTCAAGGACAACATCAAGAACAGTCTGAATAAATCCACATCGCATCAAGCAACTGGGAGCACAATGCACTGAACAGGCGCTCTTAGAGGAAGTCCGTGCAGAAAGGAGCTGCACGTCACGAAATGGAACTACGCCATGTCGCAGAGACAAAGCAACAGCACAGTAAGGAGAGAGAGAAGGGGGCTCGACGACTACCAACCACCGCCAGTCTCCACTGCCCACGTTGCACCAAGGTGTGTGGATCGTGGATCGGACTCTACAGACATCTGCAGACCCACAAGTAGACAACCCTATAGGGAGGAGAGTTATACTGGTTTCGAGTGACCGCCGATGATGATGAAAAGATAGGACCACATGAATGCAGTGATTTTGTTCTGAATGGATAGATGTTGCAGTTGAAGAAAGCTTGTGAAATATTAAAAACTTGTGAGGAAATACTATGGCATCCAACATCTCCAAAGAGTGATAAATTACCCTGTATGTGAAAGATACTGAGAACACGTTTCCCTTGAACTTTGGAAAGCATGTCAACTGCAGGTAGATAGACAGGTAGATGAAGTGATTATAAGGGCATATGGAATAATGTCCCAATCGTCCAAGGAATGGCAGCACCTGATAGGACTGATCATTCCTCAGCTCGTGTTAAATGCATGGGGTCTGGTCACCACATCAATGGAAGTATATAAAAGATTAAAGGGGGCGCAGAGAAGGTCTGAGTGTTTTGTCAGAACTGAAGAAGTTAATCTTGAGTAAAGGTCAGCAGACTGTTTTTTAGGGACGTAGGGAGTTGAAGGGAAACTAATCATTCTGAGATGCCCCATAGCTTGAGGGACCTCCATTTAATGAGCATTCACCTGTAAAGTGATCATACATAGCAAATGGTGGGCATTGTTGTCCAGTATCCTGACAGCAATCACAATGTATTTACTGGCAACAGGCCACGGTGGCATCTGTACCAGTTTAAATACCCACTGCCGCTGCACTCCATAATATTTTTATCATCCATGAGAAGTTAAGGTCCCACGAGCAGGCGACTTCATGCGGCAAGCGCGACCTAACGTGGTCGCTTGAGCTGTACGGCCTCGCGGGGCCGGTCCCACTTCGATCGCCGGAGCCGTATGGAGTTGTGCAGAGTTGGTCCCGACATCGTGCGGGTCTCCGAGAAACTGACACTGTCCAAAAATTCCGCGCGGCAACGGCCTGCCGGCCCGCAGCCGCATTGAGGCCGTACGCAGCGCCTCGACGGGCGTGCGCAGCGTCTCGACGGCGTACGCCTAGCGCGACCTTCCCGCGAACTTCGCTCGAACTTCACGTCAACTTGTACGGGATCACTCGACCTCCGCATGGCTGCCGCTTACGGTTTGGTCGCGCTTGCCGCATGCAGTCGCATGCTTGTGGGACTGGCCCTTTACTACCTACAACAATATGGAAGCTGAAGGGGAAAGTTGGCATTCAATTAACAAAATGCCTCAACTCTGCACCCATTCGCCTTGCAGCCACACTTGTCAAGCACTTTCTAACTCTACTTAGTACGGGCGTGTGTCATGTTAGGAAGAGTGTGTAACTCCTGCAGTTATCTGTGGTTGAAATTAGAATGGGGTGAAAAAGAGTAGCAGGGATTGAACGGAGTAGCTGTGACTTGTGCTGGCAAGTATTTTGTTGCTGTGATTTCTCACTATTTGAATGACAAATTTGCATGACTAGTGGCAGGGCATTCTCTCGGCTCTCAGCCTCTGCTGAACACCTTCCCCTGTCTTGTGGAGGGTGAAACGCAGACGGGTACATGCAGCGAATTTTAAGCAATGTATCATTCAAAATACATTCAAAATACATTCAAAATACATTCAAAATATTCAAAAATAGAGTAATGTCACATCAATGAAAGACGCAAAAAGCTGGAGTAACTCAGCGGGACAGGCAGCATCTCTGGAGAGGAGGAATGGGTGATATTTTGTGCCGAAACCATCTTCAGACAAATCACATCAGTGCTCACTAATGAGTATAATTTTAGACTGAAATTGTTAGATTGTTACACCAAGGAGATTACAGACTTATGGGCCTGTCCCACTTACACAACTTTTTCGGCGACTGCCGGCACCCGTCATAGGTCTTTGCAGGTCGCCGAAAATGTTCAACATGTTGAAAATCCAGCGGCGACCAGAACAAGGTACGACTCTTTGTGCGACTACTCACGACCATACAGGCTTCACCCCGCGACATGTCACCAGGGTGTCGCCTGTTTGGTCGTGAGTGGTCTCCTCAGTCACCCAAAGAGTCGTAGCATCAGCATGTTAAACATTTTCGGCAATATCTATGACATCTCCTGGGAAAAATAAAGTTCTATCGTATCGTATTGCAATAGAAATCCTTGTGTACATGAGCTATTGGAAGGGACCAATCTCCAGCGAGCTAATTGGAAATTCGGGCATATTGGAAATTCAGCTTTTACTTTGGCCTAAGATAGACCCAAACAGTTGGAGTAACTCAGCGGGACAGGCAGCATCTCTGGAGAGAAGGAATGGGTGAAGTTTCGGGTCGAGACCCTTCTTCAGACCCTGCTTTCGCCTGTTGGAAAGCAGATTCCCAGCCAGCAGTGGAGGTGATGAATGAGCATTCGTAAACCTTATTCTTTCCCACACCTTCATAATAATTCTGGTTCACCTATACCTGCATTAATTACCATCTCAATGGTTTTATTTACTTTTGCAGATGCCTTTAACCACAATAAGAGGCTTCTTTTCATCTTTCCTTCCTTAATTTGATTGAGTGGTAACCAACGTTTAATTTTTTTTTTTTTAAATTAGACCATTGCTAAATATAGATGAATATCGCCTGATTCACAGGCTTTAGTGAAACACGCTGTGGAAAGTAGGAAGAGCTTTGTGCAGAATAGTGGGAGGTTGGGAAATGATAGTGAGACATAGCGCAAATTTCTCATCCAAGTACAGAGGTCCACTAAGTCTGAAGAAGGTCTGAAGAAGGGTCTCGACCAGAACCATCACCTATTCCTTTTCTACAGAGATACTGTCTGTCCCGCTGAGTTACTCCAGCATTTTGTGTCCATCGACTGTTTTCTGGTCTCTATTGCTGATATTATGCCAAGCTATTATACCTTTAACCATTAATCCAGCCAAGGTTCTGCAACTTTTTTTAAATGGAAATTCTTAAAATGATATTGGTTTTAATCAACGTTTCATTTGAATGGAGTGTTGACCCAAGTCTTTCAAAATGTAATCATTTCCTCAAAGATTACTGCCAATCTTTTAAAGCAAAGATAGACACAAACAGTTAGAGTAACTCAACATGACAGGCAGCATCTCTGGAGAGAAGGGATGGGTGACGTTTTGGGTCGAGACCCTTCTTCAGTCCCGATTCGAAACGTCACCTATTCCTTTTCTCCAGAGATGCTGTCTGACCCGCTGAGTTACTCCAGCTTTTTGTGTCTATCTAGGGTTTAAACCAGCATCTGCAGTTCCTTCCTATAAATCTTTTGAAGTGCTTCAGTTTAGTGAAAAGCCCCAGATCTTTTTTTTAACCAAATTGCAAAAAGTTAGATCATGTGATTTTTTTTTTACAGCGGTCTCGTAAAAGGAGATAAATGATCACTGTTTAAAGTTTGGTAATGATCTAAATTAGATTTGTCATTCATTCACGTTCTTTGCAGAGTGAGCTTCCCGGATTGCCGACCTTACATCACACAAGTCATCCCAAGAGTAAACAAAGGAAAGTGCATGAAGAATCTGAGCAGATTTTTCCCAAGGTAGGTGCCAAACCCACAGGCCTACAAGGCTTCTGTTTGACAGTGTTTTTCAGTAGCACATATACTGACCGCCCACTGTTAGAATTAATACTCCCTTTCCTCTAAAGCTAATTAATTGTTGTCACCTCAAGTGAGCAGGTGCTGGAAACTCTGCTTGCTTTGCTTTTTACAACTCACAGGAGGGAGATGGATGCTCGTTGCGAATAAGGGAAATCTAATGTTAAGCGCCTCTCTCTGCCCTCATGATATAAAGACCTTCTCACCTAAAGTAATACATTTGCTAAACCCAAACGCAAACAACAAAAAAAAAATCTTGAAGGATTGATGAAAAATCACCATCTCGGGCAGTTTGCGCCATCGTTGAACTAAACAGAAACTCCGGGATGGATGGATTTATTTGAGAATATTTTCTCGCATGCTGCTGTCAAAGTCAACTCATTCCTACAGAAGCAGAGTTACATTGGAGCCCATTGAGGCGTCGGTAAACAAAGTGTAGCCTTGGCTGTCAGCATAACTGCAAGAAGTATTGCTCACAAACCTTCACGTAGACAGGCGAGAAGTCAGCCTGGATATGCCTCGTAATAATATGCAGTGAAGATTTATAGGGAGGCAATGCTGGCATCACCCATCAAGAAAAGTCTAGATCTGGCATTTTTCAATTGCCTTCGCGATAAGCAAAAGATGGAAACAGCAAAATAAGGTGTTTGTACTGATTGTTATAAGGTCATAAGTGATAGGAGCAGAATTAGGACATTCGGCCCTTCATGTCTACTCCGCCATTCAATCATGGCTGATCTATCTCTCCCTCCTAACCCCATTCTCCTGCCTTCTCCCCATAACTTCTGACACCCGTACTAATCAAGGATCTATCAATCTCTGCCTTAAAAATATCCATTGAGTTGGTCTCCACAGCTTTCTGTGGCAAAGAATTCCACAGATTCACCACCCTCTGACTAAATAAATTCCACCTCACCTCCTTCCTTCCTTTAATTCTGAGGCTATGACCTCTAGTCCTAGACTCTCCCACTAGTGGAAACATCCTCTCCACATCCACTCTATCCAAGTCTTTCAGTATTCTGCATGTTTCAATGATGTCCCCCTCTCATTCTTCGAAACTCCAGCGAGTACAGGCCCAGTACCGACAATTGGATCGCATGCCCTTATTCTCTGGCCTGACACTGGGAAGAATGAGCTGGAGTTGTTCCTGCTGTTAACCCGCTTACAGTTCAAGTTTCTTTTTCTGCTGAATAGCCCAAAATCCCCTCACTCATTTTGTGCATTTTCTTCAATGAAGCTGAGATGGAAGACAAATAAAAACGATAAAGTCGTCAACAGACCAAGATCCTTTCAAAGATATTAAGTTGATAGGTTCACAAGTTCACAGAGCAGAATTAGGTGATTCGGCCTATCATATTGTCAGGTCTAGTGAGTATTTATTGGATTTCTCATATATCACCTTTCCAGAATCTGCAGTTTTTTTCACTTGAAATGGCAATATTTTGACATTTTATCCCATGGTAGTAGTACGCAGTTGTATAGGGCTCTGGTGAGACCACATCTGGAGTATTGTGTACATCCTTGTGATTGAGCCAGTGCAGCGTAGGTTCACGAGATTGATCCCTGGGATGGCGGGACTGTCATATGAGGCAAGATTGAAAAGACTAGGCTTGTATTCACTGGAGTTTAGAAGGCTGAGGGGAAAATCTTATAGAAACATTTAAAATTATAAAAGGACTGGATAAGCTAGATGCAGGAAAAATGTTCCCAATGTTGGGCGAGTCCAGAACCAGGGGCCACAGTCTTAGAATAAAGGGGAGGTCATTTAAGACTGAGGTGAGAAAAAACTTTTTCACCCAGAGAGTTGTGAATTTATGGAATTCCCTGCCACAGAGGGCAGTGGAGGCCAAGTCACTGGATGGATTTAAGAGAGAGTTAGATAGAGCTCTAGGGGGCTAGTGGAGTCAAGGGATATGGAGAGAAGGCAGGCACGGGTTATTGATAGGGGACGATCGGCCATGATCACAATGAATGGCGGTGCTGGCTCGAAGGGCCGAATGGCCTCCTCCTGCACCTATTTTCTATGTTTCTATGTTATGCCCCCCTCGGTCATGACTGACCATGGGTGATGCATCCTAGTTGTTGGCTGCTTGCTCCAGACCTTGGCTGGAGCAGCGTTGCTTTATGCTGAAGAGACCAATGCGGGCGGGAGTGACAGTCTCTGTGGCAAAGGTCACATGTGTGTGTGGTCTCTGGTTTGGTGAAGTTGCTGTGCTCCTTTCTGCGTGCCTGCTTGTCTGCCGCTGCGTTCATCAGTTTCTCTTCTCCCGTTTTGAGATGTTGGTTCAGGGTACATCTCCACCTCGTGCGGTCAGCTGCAAGACTCTCCCGGGACTCCACATCGATGTTGAGCGCCCTCATGTCTCTCTTGCAGACATCCTTGTAACGTAGCTGGGGGCGGCCGATGGTTCTTCTCCCAGATGTCAGCTCTCCATAGAGGATGTCTTTTGGAATACGGCCATCCTCCATGGTAGAGGTCATTGTTTTAAGGTGAAACGTTAGAGTTTAAAGGGAAGTCTTTTATACCGAGTGCTTGGTGTCTGGAACTTGCTGCATGAAGAGGTGATGGAATCAGACACAATCCTTATGTTTGAGGCATTTAGAAAGACACTACACTGGTCAAGATCAGGAATGTAATGCTGAGGTTCTATAAGGCGCTAGTCGGGATGCATTTGGAGTATTGTGGGCAATTTTGGGCATCATATTTGAGGAAGGATGTACTGGCTCTGGAGCCAAGTCAATGGATATTTTTAAGGCAGAGATACTGTAGATAGATTCTTGATTAGTACAGGTGTCAGAGGTTATGGGGAGGTTATGATTGAATGGCAGAGTAGACTTGATGGGCCGAATGGCCTAATTCTACTCCTATCACTTATGACCTTATGACCTTGTAAGATGTAGGAGAATAATGGAGTTAGTGTAGATGATTAAGTGGTCAATGCAGACGTGATGAAGGGCTTGTCTGGTGACGCAGGAGAACTTCTACAAAGTAGGCACACCTTGAGGAGATTTTGCAGTGGAGCAGACAGAATGTGGAGCAAGGAACTGCAGATGCTGATTTACACTGAAGATCGACACAAAAAGCTGGAGTAACTCAGTGGGTCAGACTTGGAGAAAAGTAATAGATGACGTTTCAAGTCGAGAGGGGCAGTCTGAAGAAGGGTCTTGACCCGAAACGTCACCTATTCCTTTTCTCCAGAATTGCTGTCTGACCCACTGAGTTACTCCAGCTTTTTGTGTCTATCTTCCGTTTAAACCAGCATCTGCAGTTTCTTCCTACAGATAACTTTGCATCTGTCCGTTTTAATTCTGCAAGTGCACAATGACATTCCTTTTAAATCAATGATTGGGTCAACACCATCTAATGCAGGGATAAACTGAGCCCCATTTTGCTTTAATCACTGCCTGGATTATTTTAAAACGTCCGGGTCAGTTTAGTTTAGCAGTTTGGAATTGTTGGTAATGCTAACCGCGTCAAAAACAGCAGAAAGTGAAGGCCAGCTCCTATCTCTGCCTCCTTGTGATGGCACGGGCCACTGTCCAAACGCAAAGGTCTCACCTTCAAACAAGCTGCCATTGTCAAATGCTCCGTGGGAGGGGCGGAGAACAGAAGACTTATCAAAAAATACTCGCACCTTCCCCTGGTGATTCACTGTAATTTTATGAGCTGTGAGGAGGCAACTTTGACACCAATCCCTTAAAGAGCAGCCAACAGCTGCAGAGTGGGGAAGGGGTGGGGGTGGGGGTGCAGTGTGTGGTGGTGGAAACAGGAAAGTGAGCTGGGGAGGAAGAAAAGATCATGAAGATTCACTTTTACCTTTGATGTTTACAATAGGCTTGAGTCTTTTCAACTTCCTTTTTGTAATTAGCTGTCTTTAGGTACTTTGACAAACTGACCACCTAGTTAAACAACATTCTCCAAACAAAAAATTCTTCCCTATTTACTTTTTTCTAATTATTACTTTTACAACGGAAGAGTTGCTGGATTTAGATTGGGATTTAGTTTCTCACACAGTGCCTTGTGGAATATTCCTTGTACCAAAAACATTTATTCACCTTACCAAAGGCACTGTAAAGTGATAATGTATTTTTCGAGCTGAGATCTAAGGTGTAGAAGGAGGTTTCCGTAGAGCAAGATCGAGATACATTTCAATCCTCCCCACCCTTCATATGAACGTTACCAACATGCAAGGTGTATGTGTTGTGGCTCAAAATCAAGCTCAGTGCTGGCACTACAAAGGCAATAGGTAGAGAGGACCTCATCCCGGGTTTCAAGTGTTCTGCCGATGCAATGTTTAAGGATGAAATGTTAGTAGTATTGCTATATTGTAATAGAACGCACTGAATTGTTTAGGAAGGAACTGCAGATGCTGGTTTAAACCGAAGATAGACACAAAATGCTGGAGTAATTCAGCGGGACAGGCAGCATTTCTGGAGAGAAAGAATGGGTGACGTTTCGGGTCGGGACCTTTCTTCAGACAAATCACATCAGTGCTCACTAATGAGTATATCTTACACTGAAATTGTTAGTCTGTTGCCACCAAGGAGATCAACAGACTTAGGAATTGGGGCGGGAGAGGATTGTGGTTGAGGATCGGGCAGCACAGATGGTAGAGCTGCCCGTTCACAGTTCCATTGACCCACATGGTGTCTATGTGGAGTTTGCAAGTTCTCCATGTGACATGTGGAGAACTCTAATCCTCACCTTCCCAAATCCCAAAGGCGTGTCAGTTGGTAGATTAAATGGCTCCCTCAGGGAGAGAGGGAGGGAAGGAGGGATATTGAGTTTTATTTTTAACCATTTCTGCGTTGTTTCACAAGCCGGTCCCTGAGAGAAGCATCAATTGATGGTTCTTTCACTGCAGTCGTCTATTTTAAAATTATTGTGTGCTCATAAAGAAAATGTAGACAATAGACAATAGGTGCAGGAGGAGGCCATTTGGCCCTCCGATCCAGCACCGCCATTCAATGTGATCATGGCTGATCATCCCCAATCAGTACCCCGTTCCTGCCTTCTCCCCATATCCCCTGACTCTGCTATTTTTAAGAGCCCTATCTAGCTCTCTCTTGAAAGCATCCAGAGAACCTGCCTCCACCCCCCTCTGAGGCAGAGAATTCCACAGACTCACCACTCTCTGTGAGAAAAAGTGTTTCCTCGTCTCCGTTCTAAATGGCTTACTCCTTATTCTTAAACTGTGGCCCCTGGTTCTGGACTCCCCCAACATCAGGAACATGTTTCCTGCCTCTAGCGTGTCCAAGCCCTTAACAATCTTATATGTTTCAATGAGATGCCCTCTCATCCTTCTAAAGTCCAGAATGTACAAGCCCAGCTGCTCCATTCTCTCAGCATATGACAGTCCCGCCATCCCGGGAATTAACCTTGTAAACCTACGCTGCACTCCCTCAATAGCAAGAATGTCCTTCCTCAAATTAGGGGACCAAAACTGCACACAATACTCCAGGTGTGGTCTCACTAGGGCCCTGTAAAACTGCAGAAGGACCTCTTTGCTCCTATATTCGATTCCTCTTTTTATAAAGGTCAACATGCCATTCGCTTTCTTCACTGCCTGCTGTACCTGCATGCTTACTTTCATACTGATGTACAAGGACCCCCAGATCCCGTTGTACTTCTCCTTTTCCCAACTTGACGCCATTTAGATGGTAATCTGCCTTCCTGTTTTTGCTACCAAAGTGGATAGCCTCACATTTATCCGCATTAAACTTCATCTGCCATGCATCTGCCCACTCCCAATTCTTCTGCTATGTAGATAGCAGAATAATTACAAACATAAACTTATTTTATGCCAGAGATGAAGAAAAACTTGTTCTGGGTCCTTGTCAATCAATAACATCAAAACATTTTTTTAAAATCACGTCAAGAGAATTATGAGAGATCGACACAAATTGCTGGAGTAACTCAGCAGGACAGTCATAGACTCGTGTATAAAATCATGCGAGGAATACGTCGGATAGATGCACAGGGTCTCTTGCCCAGAGTAGGGGAATCGAGGACCAGAGGATATAGGCTTAAGGTGAAGGGGAAAAGATTTAACAGGAATCTGAGGGGTAACTTTTTCGCACAATGGTTTGGTGGGTGTATGGAACAAGCTGCCAGAGAAGGTAGTTGAGTCAGGGACTATCCCAACGTTTAAGAAGCAGTTAGACAGGTTTTCCCATATTGGGATATGGATCCAATGCAGGCAGGTGGACTAGTGTAGCTGGGACATGTTGGCCGGTGTGGGCAAGTGGGCTGAAGGGCCTGTTTCCACACTGTATCACTCTATGACTCTATGATGGGCAGCATATCTGGAGAGAAGGAATTGGGTGACGTTTCAGGTTGAGACCGTTCTTCTGACTAGACCTTTGGTTTAAACCAGCATCTGTAGTTCCTTGCTACACAGAGTTATGAGAGTTGTCATACGTACCAGCAATGGAACAAATAAATAGGTTCAAGTTTATTATTATTACATATACTGAGGTACAGTGAATACCTTTGTTTTGCATGTTAGCCAAACAGATCAGATATACCGTACATAGATACAATCAGATCAAACTCAGGTATAATAGATAAAGCATTAGGAAAGATACAAAGTGGCAAAAGGGAAGAGACAGAATTCTTACTTGCTGCAGCTTAACAGGCTCATCAATGCAATAACACTCAGATAAATATATAATAACCAATAATAATATTAAATTAGTAAGAGTAATAACTATAATAGTTCATTGTGCAACCAGGAATAGTCAATGGAAGATCGTGGCTGCTGAGGTTGTGGTTAGTGTTGTGTGGTGTTCACGTTCCTTAGAAGGCTTAGGATGTTGGGCATGTCCCCTACTACTCTCACCAACTTCTACAGATGCACCATAGAAAGCATTTTATCGGGATGCTTCACAGCTTGGTTTGGGAACAGCTCCAACTAAGTCCGCAAGAAATTGCAGCGAATTGTGGACGCAGCCCAGACCATCACACACACCAGCCTCCCTTCTATTGACTCCATTTATGCCTCACGCTGCCTCGGCAAGGCCAGCAGCATAATCAAGGACTAGTCGCACCCTGGCCACTCCCTCTTTTCCCCTCTGTCATCGGGCAAAAGGTATAGAAGTGTGAAAACGCACACCTCCAGATTCAGGGACAGTTTCTTCCCAGCTGTTATCAGGCAACTGAATCATCCTACCACAACCAGAGAGTAGTGCGAAACTACTATCTACCTCTTTGGTGATCCTCGGACTATCCTTCATCGAACTTTGGTGGCTTTACCTTGCAGTAAACATTATTCTCTTATCATGTATCTGTACACTGTAATCAAGTTTTGTCTTTCCACTGACTGGTTAGCACACAACATTAGCTCTTCACTACCTCACGAGGGGACGAGGAAACACTTTTCTCACAGAGAGTTGTGAGTCTGTGGAATTCTCTGCCTCAGAGGGCGATGGAGGCCAGTTCTCTGGATACTTTCAAGAGAGAGCTAGATAGGGCTCTTAAAGATGGCGGAGTCAGGGGATATGGGGAGAAGACAGGAACGGGGTACTGATTGGGGATGATCAGCCATGATCACATTGAATGGTGGTGCTGGCTCGAAGGGCCGAATGGCCTCCTCATGCACCTATTGTCTATTGTCTATTGTCTATTATTTTGTCTACCTCGGTACACGTGACAATAAACTAAACTGAACTGAACAAAACAAGAGTCTGATGGTTGTTAGGAATAACTGCTCTTGAATCTGGTGGTCACGATGTTCGGGCTCCTGTGTCACCTTTGTGGTGGTAGTAGCAAAATGAGAGCATGGATATGGTAGAGTGGGTGTTTGATGATATTGGCTGCCTTTATGAGGCACCGCCTCCTCTAGATCTCCTTGATTAGCACCAGCAATTAACCGGGCAGTGCCTACCACTCTGTGTAAACATAGAAACATAGAAAATAAGTGCAGGAGTAGGCCGTGCGGCCCTTTGATTCAATATGATCATGGCTGATCATCCAAAATCAGTACCACATTCCTGCTCCTTCCCATATCCTTTGATATCTTTAGCCCTAAGAGCTATATCTAACTCTCTTTTGAATACATGTCCTAACTTCCTGAGCATCTGAGTTATGCCCCTGTCCCAGTTAGGCGCATTTTTGGCGACTACAGGTGACTAGGCTGTCGCCACATGGTCGCCGGGGTGTCACCTGTATGGTCGTGTGTAGTCTCCTCAGTCGCCCAAAGAATCGTAGTGTTTTGTCTGGTCGCCGCTGGATTTTGAACTATTCAACATTTTCCAGAGACAGTCGGCGACAATCGGCTTGATGCCAATGAGCGTAGTTTGGCTTCTCCTGGCGTAGGTGCTGTCGTAGGTTGTCACCAGGATAAAGTAGGTTGTCGCCGATGCTGACCTCGGTGAATTGCATTGGTGACTACCTACGTCAACCTATGTCATTCTGTGACAGGTACCGGCGACTGAATTGTCTTACCTTGTCGTAGCTTTGTCGCGGGTGAACGTGGGTTGTCGTAGGTGTGGTCGTAGGTGGACGTCCTAATGGGTCGCCGTTTGTCGGTAGCTTGCCGTAGCTTGACGTCGACAGGAGGTAGGTTGTTGTAGACATTGTCGTAGACATTGTCGTAAGAGGGTCCAGTCGCCGTTTTTTCGGCGACCTGCTATGACTATGACAGTCGCCAAAAAAATTGCCTAAGTGGGGCAGGCCCATTACCGTACTAAGCCATGCTACAAACAGTCGGTATGTTTTCTACCGTACGCCTGTAGAACTTTGTGTAGGAAGGAACTGCAGTCTGAAGAAGGGTCTCAACCCAAAACATCACCCATTCCTTTTATCCAGAGATTCTGCCTGTCCCGCTGAGTTACTCCAGCATTTTGTATCTATCTCTGAACTTTAGAACTGGATACCTTAGGGGGCTTTTTCTGGTTGTCTACCAGTGACTAGTGGTGTTCCACAGTGGTCGGTGCTGGGGCCGCTACTCTTCACGTTGTATATCGATGATTTGGATGAGGGAATTGAAGGCTTTGTGGCCAAGTTTGCAGATAATACAAAGGTAGGTGGAGGGGAAAGTTGCGTAGAGAATGCAGGGACACTGCAGAAGGACTTGGACAGGTTGGGAGAGTGGGCAGAGAAGTGGCAGATGGAATACAGCAGACCAAATTGTGGAGTCATGTATTTTGGTAGTAGGAATAAAGGTGTAGACTATTTTCTAAATGGGGAGAGAAATCAGAAATCTGAGGTTCAAAGAGACCTGGTGCAGGATTCCCAAAAGGTTAATTTGCAAGTCCAATCAGTAGTAAGGAAGGAAAATGAAATGCCAGCATTTATTTCGAAAGAGCTAGAATACAAAAACAGGGATGGAAGACGCTGGTCGGACCACATTTGGAGTATTATGAACAGTTATGGGCCCCATATCTGAGGAAGGATGCACTGGGGTTGGAGAGGGTCCAGAGGAGGTTTCATATGGGTTGGGTTTACATATGATGAGCGTTTGATGGCACTGGGCCTGTAATCACTAGAGTTTAAAAGGATGAGATGGGACCTCATTGAAATGTACCGAATAATACAAATATAGCAGACGTTTGGAGGATCGCGAATCCGACTGGAAGGGAATACTCATTTTATTCAATGGTACACAAAACATACTCACGTATAGATTATTTCCTAGTGGATACAAAACTAATCCCTTATACTATGAACCCTAAATATCACACCAATACGATTTCAGATCACTCCCCGCTAACTTTTGTTTTAAAATTAGAAGGAATGTCTACGAACAAATCGTTCTGGAGGTTTAACTCACAAATTCTGAAAGACCCACAAGGGAGTATATATCTAAAAAAACAGATGGACCTATTTTTTGAGACAAACGAAACACCAGATATATCGCCCACTTTACTATGGGAATCCTTCAAAGCATTTATTAGAGGAGTCATTATCTCGTATCAAGCTTTTCAAAACAAAAAGAATAAGAATGAACAAAGACAATTAGAAGAACAAATCAGACAATTAGATATAGATAATGCTAAAGATCCAACTATGGATAAACATAATAAAATTTTAATACTGAAATTTAAACTAAATATATTATTGTCAGAGAAAGTTATAAGATTATTCCAAATTACAAAACAAGAACATTTCGAATTTGGGGATAAACCCCATAAAGTTTTGGCACGCCAACTGAAAAAACGGGAAAAAGATCTTGCAATTTTAAAGATTAAATCAGATAGAGGGGAATTATTAACACTACCTAATGATATCAATAAAAGATTTGCTCAATTTTACAAGAATTTATACTCATCGAAAACGCTAATAGACAATAATAACGTTTCAGAATTTCTGGACAATTGTAACCTTCCAAAACTAGAACTGAAGGAACAAGAGGAACTGGGAGCACAAATTACATCTAAGGAAATAGAAGTCACAATAAACACACTTAAGAATGGAAAAACACCAGGACCAGATGGATTCAGTAATGAATTTTATAAATGTTTTTACGACATAGTTACACCACGTCTACAGAAAATGTATACATACGCTTTTAAAGAACAAATCTTACCTGAAACACTAGCAGAATCAACGATCACATTAATACTTAAAAAAGATAAAGATATAGAAGGACCAGGCTCATATAGAGCTATTGCTTTGTTAAATACGGATCAAAAAATATTAGCGAAAACACTAGCTAGAAGACTAAGTAAATATGTTAGTAAATTAATAAATGAGGATCAAATGGGATTTATACCTAAGAGACATTCATTTAATAACCTGAGACGTCTGCTTAACATAATGCACTCTCACAAACCTCAAGAACAAGAGTTATCTATCATTTCATTGGACGCAGAAAAAGCGTTTGATCAAGTAGCATGGGATTATATGATTAAAGTATTGCAAGCATTTCAAATGGGAGAGAACTTCATCGCATGGATAAAATTATTATATAACAAACCCACGGCTAGAATATTAACTAATAATATGCTATCTACGAAATTCCAATTATCAAGGGGCAATAGACAAGGCTGTTCATTATCACCGCTGTTATTTGCTCTGGTAATTGAACCTTTAGCTGAAAAAATCAGAACACACCCGGATATTTACGGTTATAATACAAAATATTCAAATAACATAATATCTTTATATGCAGACGATGTACTACTGTATATCACAAAACCCCAAATCAGTATACCAAACATATTAAAACTAATTGAGGACTTTGGATCTTTCTCAGGATACAGAATAAACTGGAACAAAAGTGAAATTATGTCGATAAAACCGAAAGACTCAACACATCTCTTGAAATTCCCCTTTAAAGTAGCCACAGAAAAATTCAAATATTTAGGAATTGAAATCACTAGAAACTATCACGCTATGTTTAATGCCAATTATAGTCCCTTACTTAAGAAACTAAATAATCTAATCAAATTCTGGAAAACGCTCCCGAAGTCTTTAATAGGTCGAATAAATGCTATAAAAATGATCTTTTTACCACAAATCCTATATTTATTTCAATCAATACCTATATATCTTCCAAAAAAGTTTTTCAAAAAACTACTCAGACATTACAAATTTTATATGGGATTATAAATCCCACAGAATACAAAGAGCACACCTTAGTAAACCAAAAAGAGATGGGTGGTCTAGCGCTCCCTAACTTTATGTACTATAATTGGGCAGTAAATATTAAAAATATGATTCACCTGCTGGACAACTCTGCCCAGCAGGTGGACTGGATTGTAATGGAGAGAGAGGACTGCTCTCCGTGTAATACAGGAGTAACTGTCCTCTCACCAATGAATCTGAATAACAAAAATTACAATAAAAATCCAATGATACATAGCACAATTAGAACTTGGAAACAAATAAAACAGAATCTAAAATTAAGAAATCTATCTCTTTTAATGCCAATAGTCAATAATCTGTCGTTTAAACCTTCAATTATAGATAAATCATTTACACAATGGGAAAGAATGGGAATCAAAACGCTCGGAGACTTGTATGAATTGGGAAAATTATTATAATTTCAACAATTACAACTGAAATATAATTTGAAAAATAATCAATATTTTAAATATCTTCAAATCCATGACTATCTGAAAAAATACACAAAAGACTATCATAACATGCCTCCAGACTTATTGGATGAAGCCATGAAGACAAAGGCTGAATCAGCAAATCTAATATCATACTTATACAACATTATTTTAAATGTAGAAATACCTACAACTAATGGTATTGGAAGAGACTGGGAACAAGAACTAGCTATAAAAATGTCAAAAGAGAGCTGAGATAAACACTTACTATATGTGCATAAATGCTCGATCAACGTACGACATACTCTAATTCAATTCAAAACATTACATAGACTATATTATTCAAAAACCAAAATAAATAAACTTTTCCCCAATGTCTCACCCATTTGTGATAAATGTCAGTCTCAAGAAGCTACCATAGCGCACTCTTTTGTTTTTTGTATAAAAATCCAAAAATTCTGGAACGAAATATTTGAAATCTTCACAAAATTAATTAAAATAAAACTTGTACCAAAAGCAGAATGGATCATTTTTGGAATATCGGAAGGTAACCCCGAACTAAATGTGTTTCAAAAGAACTTACTTAATTACGGGCTAATAATGGGAAAACAGCTTATACTCAAATTCTGGAAAAACGCTCCAATACCAACAATAAAAATGTGGATTTCAAACATGTTCGAAACACTACACTTGGAAGAGATGAGACTCCTCCTAGCAGGCAAAGCAGACCACTTCCAAAAGACGTGGTCTGCATTTATGGAACTATTACAAGCATAAGGTGCAATAGTAATTTAAAAAATAAATGGTACCAGGATCTGGTAACGGGGGGTAAAAAAACACAAAACACGGTTGGTATATCCTTTTTATGCGGAGTTTTGTGTTATAATAGAGCGATTGTTTCTCCTTTTTTTTCTTTTCTTTCTAGGGTCTATTTCCTTTCTTTACTTCCTTCTCTAACTTCTTCTCTAAGGGGCTTTCTTCTCTCAACACTTTCCTGCACCTTCACGATTCTTGCTCACTTTCCTTACTTCTTTTATTTCTACCTTTTTTAAAGCTCGAAAAATGAAGTGGTACAACAAATGTAATAAGATATATGTGATGTGTATTACTGTAATTTACTGTACTTCTAATAAAAATAAATTAGAAAAAAAAAAAAAAAAAAAGAAATGTACCGAATAATGAAAGGCCTGGATAGAGTGGATGTGGAGAGGATGTTTCCACTAATCAGAGAGTCTAGGACCAGGGCCCATAGCATCAGAATAAAATATTTCTTTAGTCAGAAGGTAGTGAATCTGTGGAATTCATATCCACAGATGGCTGTGGATGCCAAGTCAATGGATATTTTTAAGGTGGAGGTTGATAGATTCTTGATGAGCACTGGTTTCAGGGGTTATGGGGAGAAGGCAGGAGAATAGGGTTATGAGGGAGACATAGATTAGCTGTGATTGAAAGGTGGAGTAGAGCTGACGGGCCGAATGGCCTAATTCTGCTTCGATAACTTATGGACTTGTGATAGAATGAAATGCATGAAAGCAATTCATAATTCCAGTCAGCAGCAATAAGATTTATAAGGGAGTAGAACAGGTCTCACTCTCCACTACTTTACACATTTACAAGATTACCCCGAGAGGTTTTCATGCAGGAAGAGGGGTGGGTGGGAAAACGAGCTCCTGGTTTTCAGTAGCCTGAATGGCTGCCTTACGCAAAATGTGAAGCAGTTTCATTTACGCTCACTCGAGCACAGGGTTTCAACATCATTACCAGATTCCAATACAAATTTGTTTTTTTTAGTTTTGAGTTTTAGTTTTAGAGATACAGCGCCGAAACAGGCCCATCGGCCCAGCAAGTATGTGCCATCCAGTGATATAACCATATAACCATATAACAATTACAGCACGGAAACAGGCCATCTCGGCCCTACAAGTCCGCGCCGAACAATTTTTTCCCCTTAGTCCCACCTGCCTGCACTCATACCATAACCCTCCATTCCCTTCTCATCCATATGCCTATCCAATTTATTCTTAAATGATACCAACGAACCTGCCGCCACCACTTCCACTGGAAGCTCATTCCACACCGCTACCACTCTCTGAGTAAAGAAGTTCCCCCTCATGTTACCCCTAAACTTCTGTCCCTTAATTCTGAAGTCATGTCCTCTTGTTTGAATCTTCCCTATTCTCAAAGGGAAAAGCTTGATCACATCAACTCTGTCTATCCCTCTCATCATTTTAAAGACCTCTATCAAGTCCCCCCTTAACCTTCTGCGCTCCAGAGAATAAAGACCTAACTTATTCAACCTATCTCTGTAACTTAGTTGTTGAAACCCAGGCAACATTCTAGTAAATCTCCTCTGTACTCTCTCTATTTTGTTGACATCCTTCCTATAATTGGGCGACCAAAATTGTACACCATACTCCAGATTTGGTCTCACCAATGCCTTGTACAATTTTAACATTACATCCCAGCACATCCAATGATCCATGCACATTAATACTATCATACACACACCGGGGACAATTTTACATTTATACCAAGCCAATTAACCTACCTCTCTGGAGGAAACCGAAGATCTTGGAGAAAACCCATGCAGGTCACGAGGAGAACGTACAAACTCCGTACAGCACCTGCAGTCGGGATCGAACCCGGGTCTCTGGCGCTGTAAGGCAGCGATTCTATTGTCATAAACACCAAGGTAGAATGAAATTCCTTGTTGGCATGAAGCTGTCAGAGTAATGGTAATGGTTGATACAACAATATATACAACAACAAATGCAGAACAGCAGAATGGTACAAAGAAAATATATTGTGCATTGTAGGAGTGCTGATCATATTTGCATTGTGCAATCTTTTTCCTCTGATGTATTGCCCATGTGTTGCGGAAACTGTGCTGGTGACTGGACTGGTTTGTCACCTGAAATAAAGGAACCATGACAACGTTGGTCACCCCAGTCCTCAGTCTGGTGGCAGCCTTTATGGTTTTGCCACCTGCTCATTCATTGTCAGCAATTCTGCTGTTAATTGTGGTTTAGTTACCGAAAGTGGGCACCAGGTTTTTACTGACCAAGTAACAAAAAAATCTGCCCCACTGAGGCAAAAGCACAAAAGTTTGTACTGGTTTCAGCAATTTAATCAGCAGTGCAGTGTTAACAGAAGCTTCAATAGCAGAGAAAACCAAATGTGTTTTGGCTGTTGAACAGACACAGATTGAATGTATAAGAAGGAACTGCAGATGCTGGTTTGAAGGGTCCCGACCCGAAACGTCACCTATTCCTTTTCTCCAGAGATGCTGTCTGACCCACTGAGTTACTCCAGCTTTTTGTGCCTATCTACAGATTAATTGTACATCTGTATCCTTACGAGCCACAATGATTTATTACCTAATTCTTAATTTATATATTGGTTCAGTATCGTCAAAATAAATTGTTATTGAATCGGTTAGCCCAAAGCACAGCTGCTTTTAAAGATGCCCACTTTTTTTGGAATTATCAAAGCCCATAAATTCCCTCTGATGTAGTTCCCTCCCATGTGTTCATTCACCAACAAGTTAGCGCAGTGTTAGAGTTTCTGCCTTACAATGCCAGTGAACGGAGTTAAATCCTGACCTCAGGTGCTTGTTATTCTCTTTAAACAGAATCATGAACACAGAAACAGGCCCTTCGGTCCATCTTGTCCATGCCAACCAAGTTGCTTAACCAATCCCATCTCACTCACCCGTTCCTGGCCCTTATTCCTCCAAACCTTATCTATCTAAATGTTATAACTAGTATATCTAGTATTTAATGTTATAACTAGTATTTAAATATGGATTTAAGAGTTAGCTAGAGCTCTAGGGGCTAGTGGAGTCAAGGGATATGGGGAGAAGGCAGGCACGGGTTATTGATAGGGGACGATCAGCCATGATCACAATGAATGGCGGTGCTGGCTTGAAGGGCCGAATGGCCTCCTCCTGCACCTATTTTCTATGTTTCTATGTACCACATCCTCTGTCAGCTTATTCCATATAAACATTGTGAAAAAATTGCCCCTTAGGTCCCTTTTACATCTGCTCGCCTCAAACCTATCCCCTTATGTTTTTGATTTCTCTACCCTGGAAGAATAATTCTGCCTTTTCATCTATGCCGCTCAGGATTTTATAAACCTCTGTAAGGTCAACCCTCGGTCTCCTACATTCCAGGGGGAAAAGAACCAGCCTAACCAGCCTCTCTTTATAGCTGAAACTCAACGGACTCTGTAACATCCTTGTCATTTTTTGTTGCACCCTTTCCAGTTTAATGACATCCTTCCTATAGTAGAGAGACTAGAACTGTACATGGTACTCCAAATGTGATCTTGTCAGCAATCTTGTACAGCTGTAATGTGAGCTACCAACTCCTGTTCTCAACTCAATTTGCTGTTGTTTTCAGATTTAAACGACACTGTAAGTTTGTTGACCCAGGCAGTTGTAGATGCTGGTTTACAAAAAAGACACAAAGTGCTGGTGTATCTCAGTGGCTCAGGTAGCATCTCTGGAGAACTTGGATATGAGGAACAGCACCTCATATTTCGCTTGGGCAGCTTACAATCCAGTGGTATGATTTTTGATTTCTCTAGCTTCAAGTAACCCTTGCATCCCCTCTCTCCCCATCCCTCCCCCATCCACGTCGTACCAACTTCAAAGTTGTCTTGTTGAGTCTCATTGTTTGTAGCTTTAGTTCAGCTTAGTATATTATTGTCACGTGTTAAGATAGTATATTATTGTCAAGATTGTTAAGGGCTTGGACACGCTAGAGGCAGGAAACAAGTTCCCGATGGGGGAGTCCAGAACCAGGGGCCACAGTTTAAGAATAAGGAGTAAGCCATTTAGAACGGAGACGAGGAAACACTTTTTCTCACAGAGAGTGGTGAGTCTGTGGAATTCGCTGCCTCAGAGGGCGGTGGAGGCAGGATCTCTGGATGCTCTGGATAGCGGTCATGGGATATAGGGAGAAAGCAGGAACGGGATACTGATTGGGGATGATCAGCCATGATCACATTGAATGGCGGTGCTGGCTCGAAGGGCCAAATGGCCTACTCCTGCACCTATTGTCTATTGTCTATTGTGTACCGAAGTACAGTGAAAAGCTTTTTTTAAGCACACAGCTAACAATGGCCTTTTCCCTTTATCATCGTTAACAATCCTGGGTCAACAAAACAGTGTCCACATCATTCCATCTAAACAACAAGGAAGCTAAGTGAGAGTAAGCTGTCTTTGTTAACAACAGGCGCTTGGACTTCCAACAAACACCCACTTACCTCGGCATAAAGCTGGACAGGTCGCTTGCATTTCGCCAACACCTGGCTGGTCTCCGCGACAAGGTTATGGCACGTAGTGGCCTCATCCGATGCCTGGCTGGAACAAGTTGTGGAGCCAGTCCATCAACTCTTCACACCTCTGCCTTAGCTCTTGTGTATGCCCCAGCTGAGTACTGCGCACCCGTATGGAGTAGTAGCAGACACACTAGCCTGGTAGACACGAGCCTGAACAGCACCTTATGAACCATCACTGGGTGCCTTCAACCTACTCCAGTCGAGCAGCTCCCTATACTTGCAGGCATTCCGCCTGAACAGCACCTTGCGAACCATCACTGGGTGCCTTCAACCTACTCCAGTCGAGCAGCTCCCTATACTTGCAGGCATTCCACCTGCAGGGATCCGAAGGCAAGCAGCAACTCTGGCACTATCTCATTGTGCCATGGACCCAGATCACCTCCTCAATCAGGCTATCAGCAGAGAGCAGAGGCCACCCCGACTGAAGTCCCGTCACCCCTTTGCTCCACATGGAAAACAACTCCTAGCATCCATCCAGCCAACTGAGACAAAAGTACACTGGATAGCCACCAAGTGGTCACAGGGGTGGAAGGCAACCTCATCTCCATTACACAGCTACATCTCTTCACCAGATAAAAGCAGCCCAGGGTCTGACCTCCCCAGAGGAGCATGGGTGATGCTCAACAGACTTGGTACTGAAGTTGGGCGTTTCAATGCCAGCGTGTGGAGATGGGGGCTCTGCCAGAGCCCAGCCTGTGAATGTGGAGCAGAACAACAGACAGCCAACCGTGTCATTTCTGGGTGCCCGCTCTACCACCCACCCAATGGAGCTCAGGGCCCGGCAGACATTGACGCCAACACAGACAACAACCTGGCTGCTCAACACCCGGCTTGAGATCTAACTATTCCTTTGGTTTATTTATGTTTCATTCACAAGAAGAAGAAGATCGTTACTTCTTTGCGTATCTTTCATTCATTTGTTCAATATCTCTGTATATCACCGTCTATATCTCTCGTTTCCCTTCCCCTGACTCTCAGTTTGAAGAAGGGTCTCGACCCGAAACATCACCAATTCCTTCTCTCCAGAGATGCTGCCTGTCCCACTGAGTTACTCCAGATTTTTATGTCAATCTTTGGTTTAAACCAGCGTCTGCCGCTGCTTTCGTCACATGCTCGTATTGTTTCTTTTTTGCTTCTCTGCTTTTTAGGAATTTGTACTTGAAAGCGCATGATAGTACATAGAAATGGATGTAAAGTTGAAGAGAATGCGACATGCAAATTACCACAGCTGTCTGACACTAAATTCCAAGTTCTAAACACAATTTGGTGTTATTTTAAATAGATTCTTCAGTTTGATCAACAAAGGCTCTAAATTTAGAAGCCCACTGGCCTCTCCTGCAACTCAGGAAACTTGTGCAGTAAAGGGCCTGTCCCACTTGGCGATTTCGCCATTGGAGTTTGAACATTTCAAAATCCAACGGCGACAAAAAAAATGTTGCGATACCTGAGGAAACACCGCACGTCAATACGTCATCATGCCGCACCACGCCGGGCCACACCGCATCACGCCGCAACGTTTTCAGTGACCTGATACGTCAGTTAATGATGCCGGCAGTCGCCGAAAATAATCGGCAAGTGGAACAGGCCTTTGATTCTGCTCCTGTCAATGTTTCAGATTTGAGTGGAGGGGTGTGGTCAGTGCAACTGCCTTCTCTCATTGTCTTTGTATTTCCTTAAGGCATGGAATGAGGCAATTCAGCCCTTCAAGTTCACATTGGTTGTCAGAGCAATCCTAAGTCCCTGTCATCTATAATAAAGGAGACAGACACAAAATGCTGGAGTAACTCAGTGGGACAGGCATCATCTCTGGATAGAAGGAATGGGTGACGTTTCGGGTCGAGACCCATCTTCAGATAACCCTGTAATCTATTCTCTTTTACATGCTCTTCAACTTCGCCCTGATCTCCATACTACGAGGGGGAATTTTCAGTAGCCAATTCATCCGCCTACAATATTATTCCTGGATTCCTGAAATTGCCCCACAAAGGCCTTTAGCATTTTAGGCACCTTTTAAACTCTCAGAGTTAGGCACCTTGCTTCTCTCCACTTTGAATTGTTTCATTGATGAGATGTGAACCAGCAAATTTATCTCTGTGTCTCTTGTAAAGAATACAAGTTGGCCTTCAAGTGTTAGGATCTCCCAAAAGCTAAAGAGTTGTGCATCCCAGTCATAACCGCCTACTCCAACTTGTATTCTTTACAAGAGATGTATAGATAGATTCCCCTTTCCTGTGACTCTCAGCCTGAAGAAGGGTTTCGACCCGAAACATCACCCATTCCTTCTCTACAGAGATGCTGCCTGTCCCGCTTAGCTACTCCAGCATTGTGTGTCTATCTTCGGTTTAAACCAGCATCTGCAGTTCCTTCTTGCAGCATCCAGAAGGCACAGGAGCTGGCCCCTTGCTTTCCACTGTATGTTTTAATGATTTAGATCTGAATGCAGGGAATGCTAAAGAATTTTGGAAATAATGCAAAAAATCTGTTAGATGTGAGGAAGAAAGCTTTTGACTTCAGGAGGATGTATATGCAGTGATGAGTGAACTAGAAAGGTACTTAATGGAATGTGATGCAGAGACGTGTGAAAGACTATCTTTGGGGAGACACAACAAGTGTAAAAAGCCCCTGTCGATGCGAGTTCACCCAAGAGCTCTCCCGAGTTAAAAAAAAATCAAACTCGTGGTACTTCATCACGAGTATTTTTTTACTCTTGGAAATTTTTCACACTGTTGAAAAAACTTCACGAGTTTCCGCGTTTCCCGAGTACCTGCCATTACCATTACGAGCCGCTACGAGACATCCACGAGCTCTGACGTACCCGCTACGTACATTCTACGTACTTACGAGTTTGATTTTTTTTAAAACTCGGGAGAGCTCTTGGGTGAACTCGCATCGTGGAACATGGGGCTTAACAATTGGGAGAACATTGAATTGTGCGGCAATATTGAGGGACCGTGATGTCCAGAGAGCACTAAAGGTAGCAGGGCAGGTCAATAGCGTGGTTAAAAAAGCACTCAGAATTACGAGAGGGTGGTATAGGAGGAAGCTTGCATTACTTTTTAAAGTGTAGGAAGAAACTGCAGATGCAGGTTTACACCAAAGATCGACACAAAATGCTGGAGTAACTCATCGGGACAGGCAGCATCTCTGGAGAGAAGGAATGGGTGATGTTCCGGGTTGAGACCCTTCTTCAGACAGAGTCAGGGAAGGGGCAGACCAGAGATATGGAAGGGCAAGGTGTGAAATCGACAGATCAAAGCAGAAGATGATAAGGAAATGTACAATGGTTCATTGTTAGCTGAGGGGAAGGTGACAACGAGACATACAATCAGTAAATTTAATCAGGACAGTGAAACTAGTCAGAGAACAAGGGTGCGGAGGGATGGAGAGAGAGGGAAAGCAAGGGTTACTTGAAGTTAGAGAAGTCAATGTTCATACCGCTGGGGTGTAAGCTACCCAAGCGAAATATGAGGTGCTGTTCCTCCAATTTGCATTGGGCTTCACTCTGACAATGGAGGAGCCCAGGACAGAAAGGTCAGTGTGGGAGGGGAAGTGTCAAGTGCCTGGATATGTACCCGGGGAATGTGATCAGCAGGGTGATGAATGCGTGCTAGAAGGTGGGATTAGGTTGGGTCACCTTTTTGTTGGGATTGCCATAAACACAATGTGATTCAAATTGACTTCAGCATTGTAAAGTTACAGTTAGTGTGCAGAATAAATGTAGCAATACAGAGGAAATAATAGTGCAGAAAAAAAGACTATTTCATATAACACCCTTCCCAATTTCAGGTTACCCCAGCGTACTTTCTAGTTAATTAATTATTTTTTAAAAGTCTAGTTATTATAATGTGGGATAGAATTTAGCCAACTTGTACATAACAGAAGATAGACACAAAATGCTGGAGTAAATCAGCGGGAGAGACAGCATCTCTGGAGAAAAGGAACCATTGACGTTTCGTGTCGAGACCCTTCTTCAGACTCAAGTACATACCAGACTCTCTCAAACTCGAAGAAAATTGATAATGCCCAGATAATGAGTAGGTCGTCCAGTTTGAAGTAGGTTGTCTATTTTTCCGCCACACTGCTCTGTTCCTCTAGCAGTTTGTTTGTTGCTGTTGATTCCAGCATCTGCAGTCTCTTGTGTCTCTGAGGGACATATGCGGCCTAGGCCACTGAGGAAATCTTCCTGCTCTTATTTTTATTAGTATCAAGCAATCTGTTATATCCACTTGAGTTTCATAGCTCGTCTGAAAGTTGGCAACGCTGACAGGCAGCAATCCCATTGTACGTCAGAGATGAGGATGTCGGGATGTCAGACTGAACCACTGGGTTCACTCTTGTCCTGGACTGGAACCTTTCCCCTCCTGATTCAAGCAGCAGAGGTCGGGTCGGGGTCGAGAAGGGCCGAGGTGCGATTGGGAACAAAGGGGGAATATTGGGAACAAAGGGGGAACATTGGGAACAAAGGGGGACCTCTGAGAACAAAGGGCTGAACCTCTATCTACCTCTTTGATGACCCTGAGACGATCCTTGATCGGACTTTGCTGGCTTTACCTTGCACTAAACATTATTCCCTTATCATGTATCTATACGCTGTAAATGGCTCGATTGTAATCATATTGTCTTTCTGTTGACTTGTTAGCACGCAACGAAAGCTTTCAATTGTACCCCGGTACACGTAACAATAAACAAAACTGAAACTGAAAGGGGGACCCGGCATGGGGAATGAAGGAGTACTTTTTGTAACTTTGTTGGCATCTTTGTGGCGACTAGGCTTGCCAACTGTCCCGTATTAGCCAGGACATCCCGTATATTGGTTTGTCCCATACGGGACCGCCCTTGTCCCATATTTGACTGCTACTACTCGGGTCGAGGGAACTGTCGGATCGGAGCGAGCGCGACCAGCCCTGCCTCATGCGTCCCGACGTAGTGCAGCCCATGGAGTGCAGCAGCAGCCCCTCGCCCGTGGCCCCGTCGGTCGGCAGGCCAGCCAGCTGTCCGACCTTCGGACCTTCGCTTACCACCAACACCACCACCCCTCCTTCATCGGTTCATGAGTTGGATGGGGAGCCGGACTTTGCACGCGATGTCGCAAACTCCTTAGCTGGCCCTCCAGCTGAGCTTTGTGTGCAGCCCGGCACCCTGGCCAACTCATCATTCACCCACCTATGGCCGAGACGGTAAATGAATGGCCGTCGGAAATTTGTCCCTTATTCTGATCATTTGTCGCTTATTTGGGAGTGAGAAAGTTGGCAACCCTAGTGGTGACTCTTATGTGAATTTTGTCTGCAAAAACAAAGATTTTCACTGAACCTAGCTTAGATACAAGTGACAATAAAATATCATCATCATCATCTAATTGCTACACCAGTGATGGGGAACTGATCGGGACATAAATTATGGGCAGCCAGAGACACAATTCAACAGCACAGAGCAGACTTGCATTAACTAGGGTGCTGTGTAGGAAGGAACTGCAGATGCTGTTTTTTATAGATAGGCACAAAATGCTGGAGTAACTCAGGGGGACAGGCAGCATCTCTGGATAGAAGGAATGGGTGACATTTCGGGTCGAGACCTTTCTTCGGACCGAGGGATGTAGGGTCTCGACCCGAAACGTCACCCATTCCCCCTCTCCAGAGATGCTGCCTGTCCCACTGAGTCACTCCAGCTTTTTGTGTTTAATGAGGTTGCCCTTGACCATTGTGTCATCATGGGGCTGGAACTAGGACCGGGTAGGTTGGGTAATGATAAAGAAAGGATATGTCATGTTTACTTGGAATATGCTGCCTCATGCTTATGTGATTTTATTATGAGATAGATTAGTACAAAATGCTTCCACTAATAGAAGTATTGGTAAACTAATGACATACATTTTAAGTCATTGACAAAAATATATAATGGGAAGGCTTGATGCAGGGTTTCGACTTGAAATGCCAACAATTATTTTCCCTGTAGATAGACACAAAAAGCTGAAGTAACTCAGTGGGACAGGCAGCATCTCTGGAGAAAAGGAACGGGTGACGTTTCGGGTCGAGACCCTTCAGACTGAAAGTCACAGGAAAGGGAAACGAGAGATATAGACGATGATGTGATGATATACACAGAGGGAGAGCAGCGAGAGAGGATGCTGCAGAACTCTTGTTGGAGAGAGGAGAAGAACCTCTTCAAAGCCTTCAAAGCTGTCCCGCATGTTACTCCAGCATTTTGTGTCTCTCTTCAATAAAATATTAGTGTTAATGTTGAAAACCCAATCTATAATCTGCAGAAGACAATTTCTCAGAAGGATTGGTTGTAGTTCCGAATCCAATTCCGAATGATTTTCTCACAGATAATGTTCGTATTTTTCATAAGATGCAACGCAGGGTAGGGCAGGGGAGGCAATAATTTCCAGATGCTGGTTTAAACTGTAGATAGACACAAAAAGCTGGACTAACTCAGAGGGACAGGCAGCATCTCTGGAGAGAAGGAACGGGTGACGTTTCTGGTCGAGACCCTTCAAACCCTCTGGAGAGAAGGAATGGGTGACATTTTGGGTTGAAACCCTTCTTCAGACTGTCTGGCCCACTGCCTGTTCCGCTGAGTTGTTCCAGCATTTTGTGTCTATCTTCGGTGTAAACCAGCATCCGCAGTTCCTTGCCACACAATAGTTTTGGTGATTTTGGATTTACCCTGTGTCATCCTGTCAACCCATATAAAATATAACATGGACACATTTTGTCTTTGCAATATTATGTTACGTTTTTCATGGTATTTTGCAAGATGTTTTTTCTTTGGGTTATTGATATCAGTTGCAGAACCTCTTCATCCTAGGTTGTGCTTCCTCATCTCTCAGCCCTTGGAATATGACCAGCGAAAACAAAGCAACGCTCAAACTGTGGCAAATTCCAATCGGAGTCAGGAATGCCTTGAGCAAGCTTCTCAATTATGTTGTGATGCTCACAGGTGTGCTTGTCGTGATTCCGTCTGGCTGCGGGCAAGATGTGGCTGAGTGTGGTAAGCGCTCTCCCAAGATTGTAGAAAGCGCGGGCAGATAAAAATGAAAGAGAGGAAAAGAAAAGCAGACGCATACTCCTCTTTGTCATGCTAATAGTAATTAGTATATTGTGGAGAAAGAGTCTAGACAATAGACTGAGGTACGCTGGCTGGCCGCTACAGTATAAACTGCTTCCTGCTCCAGGGAGTGACTATACACTTTTACTGAGGTGACACATACAGAGAGCTGGGAACTACAAAGCTCAACAACTCTTCTCACAGCATCAAAGACATGGTGCTACACCTCTTTCAACCTTTCAATGCATACCTTGAAATACTTTAAATCCTTCTTGCTCCAGATTTCTATGCAATGTACGAATTTTAAGATCAAGCCCCAATGAAGAAATAGTCTCCCTTTAGATCCGTTTATTCTTTCCACCTTAACGTAAGAGAAAGAAGCATTTATCATTCATTTCTGGCACCTTTTTCGAACCAGTTCCATGTGTTGTAATTTTTACAGAATTTTGTTCAAATGTGGCTATTTTTACACTAAATTTTATTTATTTAAAAAAACGCACTTTTAACGTATATGTTCTCACAAACATTCTACTCTGATTAGTAAACAATTTTATAAATTTATAGAGTCTTACAGCTTTGGAAACAATTTTTCATCGCAGTTAGCAGTTGATAAAACTACTTGATACAGCTTTCAAGGACTGTAATCCATGAAAGGATTTAATTCGCGGGGAAAAGATTTAATAGGAATCGAGGGATAACTTTTTCACACATAAGGTGGTGGATGTATGGAACAAGTTGCCAGAGGAGGTAGTTGAGGCAGGGACTATCCCAACGTTTAAGAAACGGTTAGACAGGTACATGGATAGGACAGGTTTGGAGGGATATGTGGCGTACGTGGGCAGGAGGGACTAGTGTAGCCGGGACATGTTGGCTGGTGTGGGCAAGTTGAGCTGAAGGACCTATTTCCACGCTGAATCACTTTATGACTCTATGTTGTCTCCTCCATGTAATCCTCCATCCTCAATGCTATACACCGCCAACTGCACGGCTAACCTCAGTCATTGCTCTATACACCTTGCACCCAAAGCTCAGTGCTCAGAATTTGTAGTGTAACTATTGGAATCATTAGTGCAAGGTCGAGTTTCGCCCTGTTACAAATATTTCTCACATCGCATCTCGTGGGTTGGCTCGGAGCAAGAAATGCAGAGGCGCACACAGTAACATTACTGTGATCAGATCAACCAAAAATTAATTTGGTAGAGTTTGTTCAGACCTTCTTCTGAAAACAACAAAATCATTTTTGAAGGCATAAATATGAGCTCAAGAAATAACAGGTTTGTCAAATTAACCCTAAACCCAAAATAGGGAAATATGTAGGAAGGAACTGCAGATGGTGGTTTAAACCGGAGATAGACACAAAAAGCTGGAGTAACTCAGTGGGTCGGACGGCATCTCTGGAGAAAAGTAATAGGTGATAATTTTGGGTCGAGGCTCTTCAGAATCAAAGATAACAACTCTGAATGCTTTATTGATCGTCAAAGTATGGAATCTGCAGCAGTAGTTTCAGGTATGCAGACATCAGAAAAGTTGCCAAATTTGTGAAAATGCATGGAACTGTTCTAAAAAGATAATGGATACAAAGAATTAATCTTTTTCTGATGTTTTACATCTTGAATGAATGAATGAATAAGTTTATTGCCCAAGTATTCACATACAAGGAATTTGCCATGATGCTCCGCCTGCATGTCATGCTCCACATGACATACAGTGACAGTTAGGAATGACACATAAAACATTAAACATTAATAATAAAACATTATCGATTAAACTTATCTTAATTCAAGAAGCAAATTGACCAGTAGGGAAACTATTCTGCAGATGGCCTCACCTAAAAATAAATAACGTGAAGAAACGTGGAGGCTTTGGGGTTACAGTGTTCTGAACTATGTGCTAAAGAGTTGAAAAACGTATAATTCCATGTAAATTTTGCTGACCAGTTGAAATGTGCAGGTGACTAAAACTCACAGAGATCCCAATATGAAAGGCAGCTTTGGGGTGAGGCTTAGTTTAGCTCTTCACTCAAAGCCTAATTATGTGGTAATTGAAATCCAAAGATAATAGCTGCGGGCCCTGGAAGCAAGGACCTCCTGGTGAGTATTTTAAAGAAAGGAAAGACTTGCATTTTATATCATGCCAGGAATCAAGTCTCGAGGACCAGAATTCAATTAAAAACAGTGATCAATGAAGGCACAGGAATGGTCAAATCAGAGAATATATATTCATACAATATATATATATATAAACACACACACACACACACACACACACACACACACACACACACACACACACACACACACACACACACACACACACATATATCTGAAGAAGGGCCACGATCCGAAACGTCACCCATTCCTTTACTCCAGAATCCCGCTGAGTACTCCAGCTTTTTGTGTCGATCTTCGGTTTAAACCAGCATCTGCAGTTCCTTCCTACACATATACATACATACATACATACATACATACTGTTGGGGGGTATGGTGTCCGTTATTGCAGATTGTCCGCCATAACCAAGTAAGGTGTTATCATTATATGTAGTTGAAACATAGAACTGCAGATGCTGGTTAATACACAAAAGAACACCAAGTGCTGGAGTCACTCAGTGGGTCAGGCGGCATCGCTGGAGAACATGGATAGATGATGTTGGGCCCTTTCTTCAGACTGATTGACTCTGCTGAATTACTCCAGCACTTTGTGTTGTTTCACCTTGAATCAAGGTGCCGATGCTGCTGTCTGCACTGCTGGGACATCCTTCACCACGAGTGCACCTGCTGCTGGTGCGGTTCAACTTGTAGCACTTCTCCCATTGCTCTGTCCACTCAGTCTCTCCACCGCCACCTCCTTCTGCTTTCCCCACCGCAGTAGCCAACATCTTCCAAGGTGGGTGACTCTGGGGAAGGAGGAGGAGGGGGCAGCCGGTGGGAAGGGGGGGCTGTGGAGGGGGAGAGGCTGAGTGGACAGAAGGATGGGAGGAGGAGGAGGAGGAGGGGACAGTGGAGCGGGGAGAGGACAAAGTGATGGGCCGACAGGAAGGCGCACAGCAGGTGGGAAGGTAGGGAGCCCCAGGGTTACTAAGCGGCTCCTGTCGGTGGCAGAGGCTTGAAGTAAGCGCTCTCCCCAGGGGTCGCAACAACAGCCGCGTCAACTGGAACTTGCGGTGGGTGAAGAAGGGCTCGCTGGTGTACCGTGTGAATCGAGGGTGGCATCAGAAGCGGGGCTGTAAGCAGTTGGGGGGTGGTATAGGAGCGAAGAGGTCTTTCTGCAATTGTACAGGGCCCTAGTGAGACTACGCCTGGAGTATTCTGCGTAGTTTTGGTCTCCAAATCTGAGGAAGGACATTCTTGCTATTGAGGGAGTGCAGCGTAGGTTCACAAGGTTAACTCCCGGGATGGCGGGACTGTCAAATGTTGAAAGAATGGAGCGACTGGGCTTGTACACTCTGGAATTTAGAAGGATGAGAGGATATCTTATTGAACCATATAAGATTATTAAGGGATTGGACACGCTAGAGGCGGGAAACATGTTCCCGATGTTGGGGGAGTCCAGATCCAGGGGCCACAGTTTAAGAATAAGGGGTTGACCATTTAGAACGGAGAAGATGAAAAACCTTTTCACCTAGAGAGTTGTGAATTTGTGGAATTCTCTGCCTCAGATGGCATTGGAGGCTGATTCTCTGGATGCTTTCAAGAGAGAGTTAGATAGAGCTCTTAAAGATAGCGGAGTCAAGAGAAATGGGGAGAAGGCAGGAACGGGGTACTGATTGTGGATGATCAGCCATGATCACAGTGAGTTGCGGTGCTGGCTCGAAGGGTCGAATGGTCTACTCCTGCACCTATTGTCTATTGTCTATTGGTGCAAGCTTGGGGGTGGCATGACTATGTGTATATATATCTTCTATATTACTAAAAGTCTGTTCTTGACCGGTTTTGGCCATCTGTGCTGCGATTTCCGAGAGAACGCCGCCACCTACGGCCGTCATTTTTGGCCACCTTGCTCAGAGCCCCCCTCCGCCATATGTGTGCCGAGGATTTTTCCTGTCGATGAAAAATGACAGAGATATTAATGTTTTAACAAAATTCCCCATTCTCTCTGCTGCCCCTGCTGGCGGCAGGGGGAGGGACTATAAAACCAGGAATCTCTTCAAGATGGAGGAAGGCAGAGGGTCACGTTTCTCTGAGCTGTGAATAACACTGAACACATGTTTACTCAAATGTAAGTGTCCTTAGTGGTTCTAAAACGCTTGCAGAATGTGTCTATTGGTTCTAAAATGTTTGCAAAAAGTGTCTATTGGTTCTAAAATATTTGCAAAAAGTGTCTCCTTTGGTTCTACAATGCTTGCAGAATGTGTCTTTTTTGGTTCTAAAATGTGTTTTAGGTTCTCCCCCCCTCTCCTCTCCCCCCCTCTCCTCTCCCCCCCCTTTCCTCTCCCCCCTTTCCATTCCTCCCCCCTCTCCTCCCCCCTCTCCCCTCTCCCCACCTCACCCCTCCTCTCCCCACCTCACCCCTCCTCTCCCCCCTCTCCTCTCCCCCCCCCCGTCCTCTCCCCCCCTCTCCTCTCCCCCCCTCTCCTCTACCCCCCTCCCTCTCCCCCCTCTCCCCTCCCCCCTCTCCCCTCCCCCCCTCTCCTCCCCCCCTCTCCCCACTCTCCTCTCCTCCCCCTCTCCTCTCCCCTCTTTTTCTCTCCTCCATCCCCTCCCCCACCATTCCTCTCCTAAACCCCCCTCCCCTCCACACACCCCTACCCCCTTCCCTCCACCCTCCCTCCCCTCCCCTGCTCCCCACCTCTCCCCCTCCCCTCTCAGCACACCCTCTCTCTCCCCCTCTTTCCCCTATCTCCCCCCCTCTCCCCCCCTCTCTCTCTCTCCCCTCCTCTCCTCCATCCCCTCCCCCACCCTCCCTCCCTCCCCTAAACCCCCTCCCCTCCACACCCCCTAACCTCTTCACTCCACCCTCCCCCTACCTCCCCCTCCCTGCTCCCCACCTCACCCCCCTCTCAGCACCCCCTCTCTCTCCCCCTCACTCACCCTCTCTCTCTCCTCCCCTCCTCCCCCACCTTTCCCCCCTCACCCATCCTCCCTCTTCTCCTCCTCTCCACCCCCCTCTCCCTCTTGCCCCTCTCTGTGTCTCTGTCTCTCTCTGTGTCTCTGCCCCTTCTCTCTCTGCCCTCACTCTCTACCCCCCCCCCCCCCCTCTAGGTGTGACTGCAAGTTGGGGGCTATGTGTCAGTAGATAGGGTGTTTATGGAGTAAAAGGAGCAAATTAATAATATTAATATAATGTCAAGGGGAGTAATTAGCGTGAGTGCGGGGGGGGGGATAGTTAGTATGTGTGACGCTGCATGCCGCCTCCCCCCCCACAACCGCACGTTGGGGGAACAGACCCAACGGGTCTGCACTTGGTCTAGTATATAATATATGTGTGTGTGTGTGTGTGTGTGTATATAGTATTTCTATCGCTACGCCACCCCATACAAGTCTTGTTGCATGCAGGTAGGGACAGGTAGGGGCTGCTTCATTTGCTGAGGATTTGCAAATGGAATTGAACTGTGCAGTTATTAGCAAACATTCCCACTTCTGACCTCACAGTGGAAGAAAGGTTATTGATGAACCAGCTGAAGATGTTTGAGCTGAGGACATTGTCCTGTGGGCCATATGCAGTGAGCCGTGGGCCCCTGGAAGGTGTCGTACAGCAGAGGGATCCAGGAGTACAAGTACATACAGTAGCTCACTGAAAGTGGCGGGGATCAGGACAGAAGCCTCCGAGTGGCAATCCCCAGGAAACGACGACACGATGTACTCTGTGACGCGTCGGGCCACCAATTCTGTCAACATGTTGGACGATGACGGAAGCCAACAGCGAGTGAACGAACGAACTGAAAGTGGCATCACGGGTGGGATGAAGTCATGAAGATGAGGTCGGGAACGCTAGTCTTCATGAAGACATTGAGGTAGAGGTTTGGATATTATGTTGCAGTTGTACAAGAAGTTGCTGAAGCTGCACTGGAGCAGTATCTTCGGGATTGATCACCCTGCTCTATGAAAAATGCCAATAAGCTACAAAGAATGCTGAAAAGATTCATGAGGATTAAGTTATAGAGAGGGGGTCTAAGTTATAGAGCGTGTTTGGGCTGGCTAGGACTTCATTCCTGGCACATCGGAGACTGAGGGATGATCTTATAGAGGTGTATAAAATCACGAGTGGCGTAGATAGTCTTTTTCCCAGGATTGTTGAATTTAAATTAGGGGGCATGTGTTGAAGGAGAGAGAGGAGAGATTTGATAGGAACCTGAGGGTGAAGTTTTTCACATTGAGGGTAGAACGTATATCAAATGAGCTGCCAGAGGAAATGGTTGAAGCAGATACAATAAAAATATATGTTATTAAATTTTTTAAATATTTCAAAAATTTGTTATAATATTAAAATATTTGGATAGGTACTTGGATAGGAAAGGTTTAGATGGATATGTGTTTAGCTTAGATGGGAGTCTTGGTCGGCATGGATGAGTTGGATGAATGTATGACTCTAACTTAGCCAAGCGCTAACATAATTGCTGTCCAACAACCACATTCAAATTGTTCTGAAGATAGACACAAACTGCTGGAATAACTCAGTGGGCCAGGCAGCATCTCTGGATAGAAGGAATGGGTGATGTTTCGGGACGAGACCCTTCCTCAGACTGACTAAGACAGACATAGACTGAGGAAGGGTCTCGACCCGAAACGTCACCCATTCATTCTAACCAGAGATGCTGCCTGTCCCGCTGAGTTGCTCCAGCACTTTGTGTTCATCTTCAGTGTAAACCAGCATCTGCAGTTCCCTCCTATACACCCTTCAAATTGACCTGGTTCAGTATTAACCAGCTCTTAACATTTAAGGCTCTGCTTCAGGTCTAATCTTAATTCTAGTTCATGCATTTAGCCAACCTCCTCCACACAGCACCACTAAGAGGGTAATCCCAACAAAATGATGGCACGCTAAAGCAGTTAAGGCCAAACAGATTAAGACTATGGCAACTGCCAGCGCACAGGGTTTTGTACTGACACCGCACAAAGGGAAGTCTGAGAACCACAGATTGATTCGAGCAGCCAAAACTTTTGCCTCAATACAGCTATTAAGAAAAAAAATTCAGTCAACAGTGGAGGCGACATTATAAAATCAGTCACAAAAAGCTGGAGTAACTCAGCGAGATAGGCAACATCTCTGGAGAGAAGGAATGGGTGACCTTTCGGGTGGAGGCCCTTCTTCAGAGACGACCCGAAACGTCACCCATTCCTTCTCTCCAGAGATGCTGCCTGTCCCGCTGAGTTACTCCCGCTTTTTGTGTCTATCTTTGATTTAAACCAGCATCCGCAGCTCTTTCTTACACCTGATAAAATTAGTCTTGGGGCCTGAGAATCAGACATCTCTTCATCTTGAGAGTATCTAAGACACCTCGGTGTCAATTGTATGAAGACTTCATTAACATTAGGGATGCCACTTAGGTCACCTCCACTTGTAAATTCCTTTCTTTAGGTCTAGCACTTACTTGGAGACAGCCATCAGATAATTCGTGCTCCTCCCCTGGGGCACAAAATATCGCCCTCTCTGAAAGATTCATAGTAAAACTAGATGAAAGAGATTCAGGACTGAGCTACTGTATATCCAAATACTGAGGATAAGACAGACTGGACCACCGTTTTGCTGAACACCCAGGGCAGTCACGGTGGCGCAGTGGTAGAGTTGTTGCCTTACTATTACCGCAGTTGTACAGGGTCTTGGTGAGACCACACCTGGAATATTGCGTACAGTTTTGGTCTCCTAATCTGAGGAAGGACATTCTTGCCAAAGAGGGAGTACAGAGAAGGTTCACCAGACTGATTCCTGGGATGTCAGGACTTTCATATGAAGAAAGACTGGATAGACTCGGCTTGTACTCGCTAGAATTTAGAAGATTGAGGGGGGATCTTATAGAAACGTACAAAATTCTTAAGGGGTTGGACAGGCTAGATGCAGGAAGATTGTTCCCGATGTTGGGGAAGTCCAGAACAAGGGGTCACAGTTTAAGGATAAAGGGGAAATCTTTTGGGACTGAGATGAGAAAAACATTTTTTAGTCAGAGAGTGGTGAATCTCTGGAATTCTCTGCCACAGAATGTAGTTGAGGCCAGTTCATTGGCTATATTTAAGAGGGAGTTAGATGTGGCCCTTGTGGCTAAAGGGATCAGGGGGTATGGAGAGAAGGCAAGTACAGGATACTGAGTTGGATGATCAGCAATGATCATATTGAATGGCGGTGCAGGCTCGAAGGGCCGAATGGCCTACTCCTGCACCTATTTTCTATGTTTCTACAACAAATGCAGCAGCGGAGTCCCGGGTTCGATCACGACTATGGGTGCTGTCTGTACGGAGTTTGTACGTTCTCCCCTTGACCTGCGTGGGTTTTCTCCGAGATCTTTGGTTTCTTCCTACACTCCAAAGACGTACAGGTTTGTAGGTTAATTGGCTTGGTGAGGTAGATAGTAGTTCAGCACTGCTCACTAGTTGTGGTCGAATGAATCAGTTGCCTGATAACAGTTAGGATGAAACTGTCCCTGAATCTGGAGGTGTGTGTTTCCGCACTTCTATACCTTTTGCCTGATGGGAGAGGGGAGAAGGGGGAGTGACTAGGGTGCGACTCATCCTTGATTATGCTGCTGGCCTTGCCGAGGCAGCGTGAGGTATAAATGGAGTCAATGGAAGGGAGGTTGGTTTGTGTGAAGGTCTGGGCTGTGCCCACAATTCGCTGCAATTCCTTGCGGTCTTGGATGGAGCTGTTCCCAAACCAAGCTGTGATGCATCCCGATAAAGGGTGTGGATTTCCAAAGGCAGAGGGGCAGGGGAATGCTCATTCTGATATGTCTCAATGTGGGGGGGGGGGCTGTCAGATTACTTGGATGCACATTCCATGGTTTATAAAACAAGGATGCGATGTTCAGTATTTAGAAGTCATTGGTTGAGCCTTAGCAGAATATTGAGCACACTTTTTAACATCCCATGTGGAAAGGCCATGTACGTAACAGATCAGAGATTTCAATTAGTGTGAACCGGTGTGAAAATCTGAGGTTATTCTCTTGATGTTATTTAATGTTATACAGAGACCTAATAGAGAAAATGTCTACACAGCACCTTTCACAATCTCACGACAATGGAACGCACTTTGTCGGCACTATTTTGCAGTTTAGGAAATGTGGAATTATACTTCCATGCAGTAAAATTACAGAAAATGTTTCAATAACATGTCAACCACTTGAGTATCCTGACTTGCTGAGTATTTCTAGCATTGGTGTTTCTGATATAAAAACTGGGAATGATTTTGCATGGGGAAAGAATATTGACGAGTCCACTGTTGATAACTCCTGCTTTTTAAAAAATACTAGTTCCTTGGATTAATTCACGTTCATCTGTGAGAACTGAAATATCAAACTATTTCATTTGTGAGCTGAAAGTGCTCCCGGGGAATGATGATGCTTTGAATTAACATGGGATCTGGTTGTGTGTTTGAAACTGTAGCTTTCATTCCTCTTGTAAACAAAGGTGGATTTGCAAAGGCCAGGCACGTCTGAGACTTGCTTATCTGAAAGCTTGGCAATTTTGGTGATCAATAAATCAATAGAGGTTAAAAAGTCAGGTTGAGTGTGTACGAAGGAACTGCAGATGCTAGTTTACACTGAAGATAGACACAAAATGCTGGAGTAACTCAACGGAACAGGCTGCAAGCATCGCTGGAGAGAAGGAATGGGTGACCTTTCGGGTCGAGACCCTTCTTCAGACTGAAACGTTACCCATTCCTTCTCTCCAGAGATGCTGCCTGTTCTGCTGAGTTACTCCAGCATTTTGTGTCAATCTTTGGTGTAAACCAGCGCCTGCAGTTCCTTCCTATACATATGGAGGCTCTAGTTCAGCTTGGTCCTGTTCTCAGCTGATGCCAAATCAGAAGTGCCTAGCACAGATTATGATATGAAATATCAGAGGAGAGACAGGTGTGGTGTACCCACCGCGATCCTGGCTTCTTCTTCTTGCGTATGGCGTGCACAGCCTAAAATTGCAAGTCAACTTGTTCTATTTAATCAGTCTGAAGAAGGGTTTCGGCCGAAACGTCGCATATTTCCTTCGCTCCATAGATGCTGCTAAGTTTCTCCAGCATTTTTGTGTACCTTTGTTCTATTTAATGATTTGTTCGTGCACGTCGGGTTGATTGCATTAGTCGCAACAGAATGGACCACGTGAAGGTTGCAATCACCCACCCCGCGATCCTGGTTCAGATCAGCTGACTCAGCAGAGACTGAGAATCGAACTGGAGAATATCCTCATCTGTAAGAATAACTGCTATATCATAGTCTGAAGGAAGGTCTCAACTCGAAAAGTCACCCATTCCTTCTCTCCAGAGATGCTGCCTGTCCGGCTGAGTTACTCCAGCTTTTTGTGTCTATCATGGTCTACTTATCTGTTATAATATCAAAAGTGTAGAAACATATAATAATCCTGCAATAATAAATACCCGATCTCAGTCACAGCTTTTAACAGTAAGATCTCTTGGTTCCTGCAATTCAAACATGCTCTGATTCTTGCAGGGCAAGGGATTTCATTGAAGTCTATCATGTGACTATGCCGGCATTCACCCCCTTACCAATTCCTTACCAAGGTGATAGCTTGAGCTAAAGGCTGCCTAAATTAACTCTAGACCTCATCATTACCACCTTAGATTATAATCAACATCTTGATGCCGTGGTAGTGATGTTCAATTGACAGTCAGCCAAATCCCATTCCCATATTGACCTTTCTGTCCTGGGCCTACTCCACTGTCAGAGTGAGGCCAAGTGCAAATTGGAGGAACAGCACCTCATATTTCACTTGGGCAGTATACAACTCAGAGGTATAAATATGGACTTCTCTAACTTCAAGTAACCCTTGCTCCCTCTCTCTCCATCCCTCCCCTATCCTAGTTCTCCGACTAGTATGACTGTCCTCCTGATTATATTTTACTTTCTATGCCTAGTTGTCACCTTCCCTTAGATAACAATGTTCTATTCTACATTTTCCTTGATCTTTGACCCCTTTGATCACTCATTTTCACACCCTACCCATATCTCTCGTTTCCCTCTCCCCTGATTCTCAGTCTGAAGAAGGCTCTCGACTCAAAACGTCACCCATTCCTTCTCTCCAGAGATGCTGCCTGTCCGGCTGAGTCACTCCAGCATTTTGTGTCTATCTTTAGCTAATTCTATATTCGGCCCTTTCACCACTGCCTCACCAACAAGTATTCTTCCCTCACCCCTGCCAAATCAGCCCAGAATCCAACTCAATCTGCCTTATGTATAGGGAGGAATTAACTGGTTTACACTGAAGAAAGACACAAAATGCTGGAGTAACTCAGCCGGACAGGCAGCATCTCTGGAGAGAAGGAATGGGGGATATTTTGGGTCGAGACCCTTCTTCAGACTGAGAGTCAGGGGAGAGGGAAATTAGATATGGGAGGGTACTAAGACAAGGTAAGGGATGTGTAGGAAAGAACTGCAGATGCTGGTTTAAATTGAAGATAGACACAAAATGCTGGAGTAACTCAGCAGGACAGGCAGCATCTTTTAAAAAGTACAGAGAAACAGGAAATCAAGGAGCCATAATGAAAATTCAACCCAGATGATTTGATTTAATTTTTAACACATTTGTATGGTGCTCCAAACAAGAATGAATGTTCTCCTTGTCTACTGAATGGCACAAAAGATGTAATGATTTTTGATAATAGTTACTCACAGGATATCACCTTCCCAAACTGTTTGTTCTTCATAATAGCTAAGTTTAGTTTAGTTCAGTTTAGTTTATTGTCACGTGTACCGAGGTACAGTGAAAAGCTTTTTGTTGCGTGCTAACCAGTCAGCAGAAAGACAATACATGATTTCAATCGATCCATTTACAATGTATAGATACATGATAAGGGAATACCGTTTATTGCAAGGTAAAGCCAGCAAAGTCCGGTCAAGGATAGTCCGAGTGTCACCAATGAGGTAGATACTAGTTCAGTACTGCTCTCTGGTTGTGGTAGGACGATTCACTTGCCTGATAACAGCTGGGAAGAAACTGTCCCTGAATCTGGTGCTGTGCCAGGAGATGTGCCAAGAATGCTTTGACTTTCCCAGCAGATTCTCGGCAGTATTTCTCACCAGGGTGGTTTTGAAATCCTGCAGCTGTGTTATGTATTAAGAAACTCCAGAATAGCGGCACTTAGTGGTGCGTTGTTTTGAGGCTGCACAGCAAATCAGGGAGCCATTAAGAAAATTCTACCCAGGTGAGTTTATTTAGTCTTTAACATATTCGCTGCTACCTTCATGATCATGATCAAGTCTGGATATTGATGGAGTTGGGAGCATTACAGTTTCATATTTAAACTTACATAAAAGGTTTTTCTTGGCCACGAAAGCTCCCAGGTTTCATCTCAAGCATTTTTTGAGTCATCTATTCTCAGCTGTGGTGGCAGTTGAGCTGCGGTGAATAGCCTAACAGAACTTGATGTCAACCTGTGTTCCCAGGTCTCTATCCAGTGACCCACACTGAAAGAATATATGTGGATGAAATGTGAGGACAGGTTGGGCCCCAGTATGGTTACCTAGGTGAATTATGCCACATGGGGACTTAACTATTTTAACCAGCATCTGTTCAATTCTATAGTATAATTGGTTATTTTTAATTTTGAGGTTATACGTAATAGTGACACAAAATGGATGCTTCTTTATTTTTTCATATTAATTGTGATTACCAGGTGAAAAACCTTAAACAAATGCAGGAGGCTCCTCATCATGAAGAGGTGCAATTTGACGTGCTTTACCAGATGTACAATCGCTCCATTGCTAATGTGGCGATATCCCAACGGTGAGTCCACTGATTTTCTTTTTTCTGAAATAAAATCCTAAATTACTTATGATGGAAAATATAAATGGGCAATATTAGATCTGATGTCATTGTGTTTGTTAAATGGTAAATAATAAATGCTGAACTACTATCTACCTCTTTGGTGATCCTTGGACTATCCTTTAAGAAATAACTGCAGATGCTGGAAAAATCGAAGGTGGGCATACAGGAAGCAGGGTGGGAAGAAATGTAGTCCAGATAGCCGATGAGAATCAGTGGGTTTGTAGTAGATGTCGGTTAGTAGTCTGTTACCTGCGATGGAGATGGTGAGATCTGGAAACTGTAGGGAATCTTTGATCGGACTATCCTTGATTGGACTTTGCTGGCTTTACCTTGCACTAAACATCATTCCCTTATCATGTATCTATCCACTGTTAATGGATCGATTGTAATCATGTATTGTCTTTCTGCTGACTGGGTTAGCACGCTACAAAAGCTTTTTACTGTTTCTCAGTACACGTGACAATCAACTAAACTGAACTGAACTGATAATTTGTGAGTCTTTATTTTAATTTTAAAGATAATTCGGTATTCTAGTCTCCATGTGCAACGAAATGTGTAGGAAGGGACTGCAGATGCTGGCTTACACCGAAGATAGACAATGCTGGAGTAACTCAGCGGGACAGGCAGCATCTCTAGAGAGAAGGAATGCTTGAAACATCACCCATTCCTACTATCCAGAGATGCTGCCTGTCCCGCTGAGTTACTCCAGCATTTTGTTTCTATCTTCCATGTGCAATGAATTGTGAAACAATCTTCAACAGAAGTTGATTTGGTTCGTGTTTTTAAATAAACACTGACAGTACTTGATGGAGAAACTCTACTATATATCCTGTAGCCACGTGTATGAATGGGTCTCAGTAATGTGGAATTTCCCCGTCTGCGAGAGAAAGCCAGCCACCAATTCAGTTCACTCTTTATTAGCATTTGAATTGGACCAAGCTAGTTGTTTGGCTTTAAAAGAGAAATGCATCCTTTGTTGTAATAATTAGAGCCAAGGTCATTTTCCCATTCCCTTTAATCAGTTGAAGGACATGGAAATGACAATACAGAAGAAAGTTTGTTCTACTGACTGAAATGTAAATGTAGGCTTTGTTGAAGTGAATCAAGCTGACCATCATTCCATTTGATGTCAATTTATTCACTTCAGTTCCTTACGTTAAGGGTCCTTTAATTCTGTGTCAAGAGAATCATCTGTTCAGATACCCAAATCCCAGAGTTGTGCCCATTTTATTTGAGATTTTAATTGATTCAAAATTCAAGAGAGTTTATTGTCATGTGTCCCAGATAGGACAATTAAATTCTTGTTTTGCTTCAGCACAACAGAATATAGAAGGCATATATACAGAACAGATCAGTGTGTCCATATACCATTGTATGAATATATACACACATGAATAAATAAAACAGATAAAGTGCAAATAAACAGATAATGGGCTATTAATGTTCAGAGTTTTGTTTGAGTTGAGTTCAATCGCATGATGGCTGTGGGGAAGTAGCTATTTCTGAGCCTGGACGTTGCAGTCTTCAGGCTCCTGTACCTTCTACCTGAAGGTAGCGGGGAGATGAGTGTGTGGCCAGGATGGTGTGGGTCCTTGATGATGCTGCCAGCCTTTTTGAGGCAGCGACTGCGATAGATCCCCTCGATAGTAGGGACGTCAGAGCCGATGGTGGAAGTAAAATGTAATGTTATTTCACGAGTTGTCGTATGTCATTAGCTCAAAGATAATAGGTTGTATTTTGGGACTGTAATGATTTTGGGAGGCCTCAGTCATCATGGTAATTACTTTGCAATACTGACAGCAGCTGCTGGAGTCGGTATATGTGAGGTTGAATCCTCTTGATGTTATCCGTGATACTTTGTCCTTCCACAAGGGGTACTGCTTTGGGACCATTACCACTGTAAAATACCATGAAAATGTTGTATCTTGTTATATGAGGTGAGCTTTTGATTTTTGCAGTAAGCAATGCTATAAAATTGCTAAAATGCAATGCCATATATTGTTTAGCAATAAAAATCACAGAATGTTAAAAAATACTCAGTAACATCTTCAGTGAGAAGTGCTTAGATTAAAAAATGCTTTCCATTACGATTCCGAAACTTTTGTAGTTCTTTAAAAAAAAGTTAATTTTGTACGTGCAGATTTTAATTGTCTCCAACAAATATTTGGATGCGGAGTGATCTTATAAAGGTGTATAAGATCATGAGAAGAATAGATCGGGTTGACGCACAGAACCTCTTGCCCAGCGTAGGGGAATCGAGGACCAGAGAACATAGGTTTAAGGTGAAGGGGATAAGATTTTATAGGAACCTGAAGTGTAACATTTTCACACAAAGGTTGGTGGGTGTATGGAACAAGCTGCCAGAGGAGGTAGTTGATGCAGGGACTATCCCAACATTTAAGAAACAGTTAGACAGGTACATGGATAGGACAGGTTTGGAGGGATATGGACCAAATGCAGGCAGGTGGGACTAGTGTAGCTGGGACATGTTGGCCAGTGTGGGCAAGTTCGGCTGAAGGGCCTGTTTCCACACTGTGTCAGCCTATGAATTGAGTTAAATAGTTAAACACAGAAATAAAATGAAAATATATATGGATTTTTAAAAAAATAGTACTTGCTTCCCAAATCCATGTCTTATGATTCTTATTTAAGTCCGTGTGGTTTCAGATCCTGCACCAGACTCTGACAAGCTGACAGATGCAACTTCACAAATCTCTCATTAAATCCTGTTGGCACAAAAATTGCGGACTTAGTTCAATAGCACCGGCTGAACACCAGCAGCTCCATTCATTCCCACCACGCACAATTCACACCAACATCATGAGCCCGAAGAAGGGTCTCGACTCGAAACGTCACGTATTCCTTTTCTCCAGAGATGCTGCCTGAGTTACTCCAGTTTTTTGTGTCTATCTTCGGTTTAAACCAGCATCTGCAGTTCCTTCCTACACATCATGATTTTTTCCTTCATTTGGTGTCAATAGTTGTTTGATTACACTCCTTCAAAGTGTCTTTGTATCTTCACAAAATCAAAAATGCTAGATAAGTGTATAGTTACAAAGTAAATATAGATTCTTGTGATTTACAACTGTTGTTGCATGCATTTCTATTTTTTTTCTTTCATTTTAGTGCAAAGTATATGTTGGTTTTGCATTTTTAATTCATCAGAATGTTTTAATCTAAGCTATGCCACACATTAAAAAAAAGCAAGATTAAACTGACGCCTGCTAGATTGTTTGCATTTGCTTTGCAATGTTTAAAGTACATTATAAATCTCTAAAAGTTGTTATATAAAAGTTGTCCATAGCTGACGGTAAGTTTTAAATGGCCAAGACAGAGCAACTTAAAGGAAATTCAATACATAAGCATCAGAAACCCTTGGTTAACTGATTATGATTTCTGTCACGTTTCTGCTCAGTAAGTGATGACCACCTCAGTTTTACTTCACATTTGCTTTTCTCTGTTTGGTGCTATATTGAGCAGACTGCTTAAGAGGAGTGGCCACTTCGCAGAGTTCAAAGAACCCACTGTTCAAGATTTTGTAAGTAATTAAAGTACATTGTCTGATCACATCCACACCCATAACACTCAGATATATATTTCATTTGCATTAAACCATTAATAATGGCTGTCTGTGCCATGGCAATTGAAATGGAGCTGTGAACAGTGATCTTATCACTAACTAATTGTTCTATGTTAATTACATGACCACAAATAACACAGCTATACATACTAATGCTGATTATTGACCATTATCTAATCATTGCAACGTCAGATTTCATTTGCAACTTTCAACAATTTTTATTCTGTAAAATGTTAAGTATAATAATGAGCTAATAAATCTTTAAAACAATAGATAATAATATTTTCCCTATTTTTCCCTAAGAATAGGTGATGTTTCGGGTCATAGAGTCATACAGTGTGGCAACAGGCCCTTCGGCCCAACTCGCCCACACCGGCCAACAATGTCCCAGCTACACTAGTCCCACTAGCCTGTGCTTAGTCCATATCCCTCCAAGCCTGTCCTATCCATGTACCTGTCTAACTGTTTCTTAAATGTTGGGATAGTCCCTGCATCAACTACCTCCTCTGGCAGCTTGTTCCATACACCCACCAACCTTTGTGTGAAAATGTTACCTGTCTAACTGTTCCTTAAACGAAGGGATAGTCCCAGCCTCAACTCGAAATGTCACCTATTCTTTTTCTCCAGAGATTCTGCCTGACCCGCTGAGTTACCCCAGCTTTTTTTGTGCCTAATATGTCAAATGCTGTATTTGGTAGCAAATTTTATATTATATATTCTCTGAGTAAAACAATATCTCTTGAACTATCTACGGGATTTATCGATGGCAATCTTGTATTTGGGACATGGTGATATACTTACACATGTGGGAACAACCTCTGTCATTAGTTTTAGAGCCTTACGTCATTATGCCTTATCTCATATCACCCTGTATATTAGCGCACATAAAAGTCCCAACATTATAGTCCGTGCTTTGCTGCTGGGAATCTGGACACCTGTGGGAACTGGAAAAATGCTTTCCATTTACAACAAAACCTGCCATTGAATCATACTATGGTAGGAGGAAATGCAACTAGTCTTTTGTCCTTAATTTGAAAAGGGAATGGCAACGAGAACCCTGGACAAGGTCTTTTTAAACTATCATGTATTTTAGTAAGGTGGAAGATTGCAACCTTCATGTGGTCCGCCCTGTTTAGACGAATGCATTCAACCCGGCGCACACAATCAAATAAGATCAAATAGAACAAGTTGTCTTTGCCACAGGTCTCTGCCCCACAATGATCAATAGCAGAAGGACCCTAAAGTGTGGTCCTCCCCCACAGAGCCTTGGCATTGGCTGCACTAAGCTTCAGTGAGCCAGAGTAAGAGTCATACAGCGTGAAAACAGGCCCATCAGCTCAACTTGCCCAGACCGACAAACATATCTCATCTACACTAATCCCACCAGCCTGTGTTTGCCCCATATTCCTCTAAACCTATCCTATCCATGTACCATGTATCCATCTCTAAATGTTTCTTAAACGTTGCGATAGTACCTGCGTCAACCACTTCCCGGTGGACTGATGGTCAACGGTGTTGGTCCGGAAGAACTTTTGCACAAAGACAGGTGGTGCGGCAATTTCCAACTGACTTGCACATTGCACGGCATCAGAGCCAGGCCCAATTAACCCAACACCAGGGACAAGTAGAACCTCAGCAGGTAATGACATTTGGTGCCCACATGCATTTGGTTTTGTAGACAACATACACCGCAGCTCCAGTGTAACCATGGGATGGGCAATGAATGTTTAGGGTGGTAGATGGGGCTTCAACCAGGTCGACTACATTTCTGGTATTATGTTGAGCTGTTTAGAGTCATAGAGTGATACAGTGTGGAAACAGTCGCCTCGGCCCAACTTGCCCACACTGGCCAACATGGCCTCCGGAGGGTAGGAGACGGAGCAACCGCCGGGAGCGAAAGCAGAAATGTGGAAGGCGAGCGGGGGTGCAGGACAGGCTACGGAGGGCTCCACAAAGACCATCGATTCCAAGCGTCTTTCTCGCAAATGTCCGGTCACTCACCAACAAGCTGGATGAGGTAAGGCTCTGGATCAACACCCAGCGATCCCTGAAAGACTGCTGTGTGCTGATCTTCAGACACCTGGCTCAGCGCGCTGGTTCCCGATGGGGCTGTGGACCTAACCAACCGATCACTGCATCGTACTGATAGAACAAAGGACTCCGGTAAGAGCAAGGGTGGCGGGCTCTGCATCTACATCAACAATGACTGGTGTACCAACCACACTGCAGTAGAGAGCTACTGTTCCCCAGACCTGGAATATCTACTGCTTAAATGTAGGCCGTTTTACCTGCCTCGGGAGGTTACTGTGGTTATCATCATGGCCATATACATCCCACCACAGGCTAATGCTAACCTAGCGCTAGCACAGCTGCACTCGGCCATCAGTAAGCAGCAGGATGCTCACCCCGACGGTGCCTTCATTGTTGCAGGGGACTTTAATCATGTCGACCTACGAGCCGCACTCCGCAAATTCCACCAGCATGTGCAGTGCCCTACCAGGGGCTCAAACACACTGGATAAAGTGTACACCAACATCAAGGACGCTTACAGAGCTCTCCCCTGCCCATCCCTGGGACAATCCGATCCCCTCTCACTGTTTCTACTGCCTGCATACAAACCCCTCATCCGCAAGACCAAACCTGCAATAAGGACGGTCAAAATATGGCCCGAGGACACCACCCTACAACTCCAGGACTGCTTTGATCGCACCGACTGGGACCTGTTTGCACAACAGGCAACCAGTGGTACAGAGGTAGACTTGGAGGAGTTCACATCCACTGTGCTCTCCTACATCAACTGCTGTGTGGAGACTGTCACAGTGGACAAGCAAATAAAGATGTTCCCAAACCGGAAACCCTGGATGAACAAGGAGGTTCAGGATCTGCTAAGGGCACGCAACAATGCCTTTAAATCCAGGGACACTTCTGCCTACAGTGCGGCCAGGTCAAACCTGAACAAAGGTATAAAAAAGGCCAAAGACATGCACAGGCAAAGGGTAGAAGACCACTTCAATACCGCGGACACCAGAAGCATGTGGCAGGGTGTCAGGGACATCACTGACTACAAGAGCAGCCCCGCCTGCCCCCACGGTGATATCACACTGGCCAACGAACTAAACACCTTCTTAGCCCGCTTCGAAACTGGCAACAGGAGTGGAATAACCCCGGCCATGGTGGAGGGACAGGCCTTAACACTGAGCACTCAGGAGGTACAGTGCGCTCTGCGTAGGATCAATCCACGCAAGGCTGCAGGCCCGGATGGTGTACAGGGAAGAGTACTAAAGGACTGTGCTGTCCAAAAAAACAAAGGAGATAGTGGTGGACTTCAGGAGGGGGAGGAGGAGGACTCAAGCAACGCCGATCACCATTAAGGGCACTGAGGTGGAGGTGGTTGCTAATCACAGGTACCTTGGGGTGCAGCTTGACAGTGAGCTGAACTGGAAGTGTCATATGGAGGCAGTGTACAGGAAGGGACAAAGCCGACTGTATTTTTTAAGGAGGCTGAGGTCTTTTAATATCTGCCAACCCCTACTGTGCAGTGTCTACCATTCAGTGGTGGCCAGTGCTCTGTTTTTTGCTGTGGCCTGTTGGGGAGATGGCGCCCGTATAGCGGATAAAAACAGACTGGACAAACTAATCAGGAAGGCCGGCTCAGTGGTCGGGGCTGAGCAACGAACGGTCCAGCAGGTGGCAGAGGCCAGAACTCTAAATAAACTAGGTTCTATAATGACAAACCCCACTCACCCACTCCATGCCCTGAAGGTGATCAAGAGCAGCATCTTCAGTCAGAGGCTGATTGCACCAATGTGCAAAACGGAGAGATACAGGAAGTCTTGCTTACCAGCTGCTATAAGACTTTATAATGAGCATAAATAACTGCACTTTTTTTTTTAAATTAATTGTATTTTAACTTGTATTTTAACGTATTTTAACTTGTTATGTATGAAAGCGTGGTGTTATGTTTGTCTTGAAGCTGTCGTGGCACTGTAATTTCCTGAAAAGGATTATTAAAGGAATAATCAAATCAAATCAAATACAGCTGGCGGAGGTATTCACGAGAATCTTTAATCTGTCTCTATCTCTGGCAACGGTCCCCAAGTGCCTGAAAACAGCCACCATAGTGCCGGTGCCGAAAAAGTCTAAAGTCACCAACCTGAACGACTACCGCCCGGTTGCCCTAACTCCAATACCAATGAAGTGCTTCGAAAGGCTGGTCCTCTCCCACATCAAATCCAGCATCCCTGCCTCACTGGACTCCCATCAATTTGCATACAGGGCAAATAGATCGACAGAGGATGCCATCTCTCTGGCTCTTCACACTGTCCTGACTCACCTGGACAGACAGGGCACGTACATGAGGATGCTCTTCATAGACTATAGCTCTGCATTCAATACGGTCATCCCCACCAAGCTCACCACCAAACTCCACCAGCTAGGCCTCAGCTCGCCGATATGCGATTGGATCCTGAACTTTCTGACGGAGCGACCGCAGGCAGTGAAACTGGGCCCGCACCAGTCCTCCACTATCACCCTGAGCACCGGCACACCACAGGGCTGTGTACTAAGCCCCATGCTCAACTCCCTCTTCACTCACGACTGTGTTCCTGCATTCGACACCAACACCATCGTGAAGTTTGCAGACGACACAACAGTGATTGGGCTGATCACCGACGGTGATGAAACAAATTACAGAGCGGAGGTGCAGAACCTGGCGGACTGGTCCGCACGTAACAACTTGTCACTAAACACCTCCAAGACCAAGGAGCTGATTATTGACTTCAGGAGGTCCCATAATGGAGAATACGCCCCAATCTCCATCTACGGGGAAAGTGTGGAGAGAGTGTCCAGCTTTAAGTTTCTGGACACTCACATTTCAGAGGACCTCACATGGTCCACCAACACCGCTGCGCTGGTCAAGAAGGCACAGCAACGACTGTTCTTCCTGAGGACATTAAAAAAGACTGGTCTGCCCCAACAGCTGCTGACAACGTTCTACCGCTGCACCACAGAGAGCATATTAACGTATGGCATCTCTGTGTGGTATCTCAGCTGCACAGAGGCGGAGAGGAGAGCTCTTCAGCGCGTCGTCCACAAAGCGCAGAGGATTATTGGGACACAGCTACCAGCCTTGGAGGGCATCTACCACACACGGTGCCTCAGGAAGGCCGTCAGCATCCATAAAGACTCCTCACACCCTTGTAATGGACTGTTCAAACTACTTCCCTCGGGTAGACGTTACAAGGCCTTCTACGCCCGAACCTCCAGACTCAGAAACAGCTTAATTCCCAGAGCTATAGCGGCTCTGAACCGGCCCTGCTGAGTGCCCCCCATCCCACCTGGACTGTCTCCCTCAGATGGTCACGTCGCACAGTTTATTATTTTTTTTGACATCGGTTGGAAGCTGCATACCAAATCGCGTTGCACTGATGTGCAATGACAATAAAAGATATTATTATTATTATTATTATTATGTCCCAGCTACACTAGTCCCATCTGCCTGCGCTTGGTCCATATCCCTCCAAACCTGTCCTATCCATGTACCTGTCTAAACTGTTTCTTAAACGTTGGGATAGTCCCAGCCACAACTACCTCATATAGCAGCTTGTTCCATACACCCACCACCCTTTGTGTGAAAAAGTTGCCCCTCAGATTCCTATTAAATCTTTTCCTCTTCACCATGAACCTATGTCCTCTAGTCCTCGATTCCTCTACTCTGGGCAAAGGACTGTGCATCTACCCGATCTATTCTTCTCATGATTTTGTACACCTCTATAAGATCACCCCTCATTCTCCTGCGCTCCAAGGAATAGAGACCCAGCCTACACAACCTCTCTCCCTTTAGCTCTCAACCTCTAGTCTTGGGGACATCCTTGCAAATCTTTTCTAAGCCCTTTCAAGCTTGACAATATCTTTCCTATAACATGTTCAGAGGTGATATTATGGACGGTTCGTCCAGTGAGGCTATATGGTTGGAGCTGAGGAACAAGAAAGGGATGGTCACCTTGTTGGGGTTGTACTACAGACCCCCGAATAGTCAATGGGAATTAGAAGAACAAATGTGCTGGGAGATTGCAGACAGCTGCAGGTCAAATAAGGTTGTTGTAGTAGAGGATTTTAACTTTCCAAATATAGACTGGGAAAATCATAGCGTGATGGGTTTAAGATGGGGTGCAAATCCTCAAAAGAGTTCAGGAGAGTTTACTTAAGCAGTTTGTAGAGGCCCCCACACGTGAGAGGGAACCACTGGATCTAGTATTGTGAAATTGGGATGGGCAAGTTAATGAAGTGTGTGTGGGGGAGCCTTTTGGGACCAGTGACCACAGTTCGATTAGTTTTAAGATAGTTATGGATAGGGACGGAGAGGGTCCACGTGTTCAAATGCTCAACTGGGGTAAGGCCAACTTTGAGGGCATGAGAGAAGGTCTCGCTCAAGATGACTGGAGCAGGTTATTTGAGGGGAAAGCAACAGCCAAGTGGGATGTCAGGATATGTACGTCTCCGTTAGAGTGAAGGACAAAGCAGGCAAAAGTAAGGAAGATTGGCTGACGAGGGAAATTGATAGGTTAGTCAAAAACAAGAAGGATGCATGGGACAGGTATAGGCAGCTGGGATCAAGTGTATCCCTGGAAGAGTTTTGGGAAATAAGGAGTAAACTAAAAAAGGAAATCAGAAGGGCAAAAAGGGGCCAGGAGATAGCTCTGGCGGGTAGCATTAAGAAAAATCCCAAAAGATTTTATAAATACATAAGAGGGAAAAGGATAACTAAAGAGAGTGGGACCTCTCAGGAAACAAAGCGGTCACGTCTGTGTGGAGCCACTGGAAATGGACAAGGTCCTAAATGAGTATTTCTCCTCTGTATTTACAGAGGAGAAAGACAGTAGGACAGAGGAACTTGGAGCAGTCACTGGAAGTGTCATCAGAGCGGTCAGGGTTACCGTCGAGGAAGTACTGAAGGTACTGTCGTGTTTGACGGTAGACAAATCTCCAGGGCCTGGCCAGATATATCCAAGGACATTGTGGGAAACTAGAGAGGAAATTGCGGGAGCCCTAGTAGAAAGGTGCCGGAAGACTGGAGGGTGGCAATTGTTGTGCCTCTTTTCAAGAAGGGCTGCAGGGAAAATGCTGGGAACTATAAGCCAGGCGAGCTTAACATCTGTAGTTGGTAAGTTACTGGAGAGTATTCTGAGGGATAGGATATACAGGCATTTGGATGGGCAAGGGATGATTAGGGACAGTTGGCATGGTTTTGCATGTGGGAGGTCGTGTCTCACAAATCTGATTGATTTTTTGAAGATGTCACCAAAAAGGTTGATGAGGGCAGAGCTGTAGATGCTGCGTACATGGACTTCAGTAAGGCAATAACAAGGTTCCGCATGGTAGGCTGCTCTTGAAGGTTAGATCGCATGGGAACCAAGGAGAGTTAGCTGAATGGATAGCAAATTGGATCCATGGTAGGAAGCAGAGGGTGATGGTGGAAGGTTGCTTCTCAGACTGGAGGCCTGTGACTAATGGTGTGCCTCAGGGTTTGGTGCTGGGCCCCGTTACTGTTTGTCATCTACATCAATGATTTGGATGAGAACATACAGGGCAAGATTAGCAAGTTTGCTGATGATACAAAAGTTAGTGGGTTTTGCAGATAGTGAAGATGGTTGTGAACGATTGCAGCAGGATCTGGATCGATTGGCCAGGTGGGCGGAGGAATGGTTGATGGAATTTAATACAGAGAAATGTGAGGTGTTGCAATTTGGGACGTAGAACAAGGGCAGGACCTATACGGTAAATGGTAGGCCTCTGTGTAGTGCTGTAGAGCAGAGGGATAAAGGAGTACAGGTGCATGGTTGAGTCGTAGGTAGATAAGGTGGTCAAAAAGGCTTTTGGCATTTTGGCCTTCATCAGTCAGAGTATTGAGTATAGACATTGGGAGGTCATGTTGCAGTTGTATAAGACGTTGGTGAGACCACATTTAAAATATTGTATTCAGTTCTGGGCACCATGTTATAGGAAAGATATTGTCAAGCTTGAAAGGGTTCAGAAAAGATTTACGAGGATGTTGCCAGGACTAGAGGGTGTGAGCTATAGGGAGAGGTTGAGTAGGCTGGGTCTCTATTCCACAGAGCGCAGGAGGATAAGGGGAGATCTTATAGAGGTATACAAAATCATGAGAGGAATAGATCAGGTAGATGCAGAGTCTTTTGCCCAGAGTAGGGGAATCGAGGATCAGAGGACATAGATTCAAGGTGAAGGGGAAAAGATTTAATAAGACTCCAAGGAGTAACTTTTTCACATAAAGGGTGGTGGGTGTGTTGAACAAGCTGACAGAGGAGGTAGTTGAGGCTGAGACTATCCCATCGTTTAAGAAACAGACAGGTACATGGATAGGACAGGATTGGAGGGATATGGACAAAGCGCAGGAAAGTGGGACTAGTGTAGCTGGGACATTGTTGGCTGGTGTGGGCGAGTTGGGCCGAAGGGCCTGTTTCCACACTGTATCACTCTATGACTATGGTACCTAGAAGTGAGCATATTCTAAATGTGGTCTCACCAACGTCTTATACAACTGCAACATGGCCTCCAAACCTCTATACTTTGACTGATGAAGGCCAATGTGCCAAAAGCTTGCGTGGTGTTGGAACTGCATTCATCCAGGCACATAGAGAGTATTCCATCATGCCCCAGCCTTGAGCTGTGGAGTTGGTGGAAAGGTTTTTGGTGTTTCATTTGCTGTGGGACATTCAGCATCTGATCTAATCAGTCTCCAACCATAGCCTCAGTACTTATGTTCTGGATCCAATTAAGTTTCTAATCAGTGATACCCCTCCACATTTTTGTGTCAATGTTAACTGCAATATCAGCAACCCCCTCCCCCAATATTGTCTTGGACTGGCAGCGTGCAGGCATGGGCTGCTTCCATTGCTGTGAAGTTATGCATGAAATTGGATATTGTGCAATCATTAGGAAACATCCAAACTTCTGACTAAAGATGAAAAGAAGTTAATTAATGTAATTAATTATTACATTTTCCCATCAGCACCTACAACATAATTGAAAAAATGTTCAATTTCATCTTATATCCGCTGATCTGTAGGTCATAGGTCATAAGTGATAAGAGCAGAATTAGGCCATTCGGTCCATCGAGTCTACTCTGCCATTAAATCATGGCTTATCTATCTCTTCCTCATAACCCCATTCTTCTGCCTTCTCCCCCGTAACTTCTGACACCTGTACTAATCAGGAATCTACCTATCTCTGCCTTAAAAAATATCCACACTTGACATCCACAACCTTCTGTAGCAAAGAATTCCAGATTCACCAGCCTCTGACTAAAGGGCCTGTCCCACTTGGCGATTTTTTCGGCGACTGCTGGCATCATTGACTGGCGTATCAGGTCACAGAGAAAGTTGCGGCGTGATGACGTATTGACGCGCTGTGTTTCCTCAAGTGTCGCAACATTTTTTTGTCACCGCTGGATCAGCGACCCCGATATACGTCAGTCAATGACGCCGGCAGTCGCCGAAATAATCTCCTAGTGGGACAGGCCCTTAAAGACATTTCTCATCTCCTTCCTAAAAGAATATCCTTTCATTCTGAGGCTATGACCTCTGGTCCTAGACCCTCCCATTAGTGGTAACATTCTCTCCACATCCACTCTATCCAAGCCTTTCACTATTCTGTATGTTTCAATGAGGTTCCCCCCCCTCATTCTTCTAAACTCCAGCGAGTACAAGTCATCACCTTTGACTTTGATACCGCTAGACGTAATCTTTTCATTGCACTTCTGGTTGATGTCCATTGTTTTACTTTCAATAAATAACTTATTCTTCTGTGTTCCAACGTGTGCCAATTCGAGTTCAGCGTTGTCATTGTGCTGACAATGAGCGGCACTGTAAGCGCAGTTGGTAGAGCTTCTTCTTTCGAGTCTATCTTGTTACAAATGTTGACCTCGGTGTCATCGTCCGTAATAGCTGATGGTGGTAGCGGAATTAGCGCAGGATACTTCCAGTTTCCAGCCCCGCGACGTGGACGCTTTTGCTACAGGGCCGCTGGTAGAGCTGCCGCTGCCTCACAGCGCCAGGAACCCAGGTTCGATCCTGACCTTGGATGCTGTGTGGAGTTTGCGCATTCTTCCTATGACTAGGGGGCTTCCTCCTGGTGCTCTGGTTTCCTCCTAATATCCCAAAAGGACAAACGGGTTTGTAGGTTAATTAGTCTCTATACATAAAAAAATATTTCCCTGACGGAGTGCATGAGATGACATAGAACTAACGTGAACAAGAATGAGCGATATTCAGGAAGGACTTGGTGGGCCAAAGCGCCTGATTCCTAGATGTATCTCTGAACTAAACTAAAGCTGGCAGACCTGCTGCTTTCTGGTACTTAAAACATGACAGTTCTCATCCATTTCCCCCCTCAAATCTCCAGAATTATTGATTTATCTTTATTTCTCTTTCACTGGAATTGCCTCGCAGATTCCTTCTACCTTGCTTCCTCCCCTCTGCTTCTTCAAAATGCTGCTTCTTTTACCACGCTCTTTTATCCTTTGTTTGCATTTGTGATGGCCTTGTTAAGATACTTCCATTGATTTGTAAATATGTATCTCAAGATATGTCTTACTAGGTAGCCTGCTTATTCCAATATCTACAATGCATCATCTTAGCTATAGTCAAATTCAATTGCCATTTAAAACCCTAGTCCCCCAGTTTATGTCCAATCCTTTACATTCCTTCCATCACCATCCAGCCCAACATTCTGTAATAGTGTCACCTGAAAATCTTGAAATTTTATCTATACTAGTGTCCTAAAAAAACTCCCTGAAAATGAAGGGCTAATTTGGTTATCAGATTAGCATGAAATTGACACGTTCTCAAATTCTATATTTTCTGCACAGCACATTCCCCAGAAAAAATACTTCATTATGTCTGAGCATTCGGTGATGCATTCATGAAAAAAAATCAAATATCCACCAACACAATGCTTAGAACCATTAAAGAGAAACATGTATTTATTGGTCATTAATGCTGTTGTAAAGGTTATATTCCAACACCACTCAGAAAAACCTATCTTTGTTCCAGGTGTTTTGTCATGAGAATTATATAACAGAAAAAGAAATCCAAAGTAGAAGGAAAAGAAATAACTCGTTTCCATCTCGCAATGAACTTGACATCTGTGAGAAGCCAAATCCAAAGAGTTTTGAGTCTCACGATCAGGATGCATCTGAGGAAATGAAAGCAGAGTAAGTGAACCAACCTTCACCTTTCCTTTCACAACTCAGCATGGATCCGGAACGGAATATGGAGCTCTGGTTATACCTTTAGATGGTTTAAGAAGAAAAACACACAAGAGGAATATGGGCTGTCATTTTGAGCACAAGATAAATAACATTTGTTGAATGTCTCCAAAAGGGCAGCACCACACTGCCGGCAGCCTGGTTTTTATATGATCAAACTTTCAGGCTCACGTCAAGTAGTGTATTAGCCCAGTGATACCCCTGCAAAGTGACACAATGTATAAACATTGATAATGTGCGTATGGGCCTCTGCATTTATTAACAACTTGGATTACAGGATAGTGAGTCACATTTCTTCGTCCAGTTGAAATTGCTCGATGGGCATGCAATAGCATAGACAGAAAGACAATGTCAGCACAGTGTGGATATTTAATTTGAGATTGACTGTCATCCGTTTACAGTAATCAGGAATATGGA